>NC_056736.1:548004646-548174646 GCF_019279795.1 Protopterus annectens
ACAAAGGAATGCAGAAGGTCAGATGGTAGGGGAATTTGCGAAAAGAATGGACATGGCTGTGGTGAATATGTATTTTAACAAGAGGGAGGAGCATAGGGTGACATACAAGAGTGGAGGAAGATGCACACAGGTGGATTATATCTTATGTAGGAGGGCCAGTTTGAAGGAGATTGGAGAATGTAAAGTGGTGACCAGAGAAAGTGTTGTTAGGCAGGATAGGATGGTGGTTTGTAGGATGATGTTGGTTATCAAGAAGAGGAGGAGGAGTGTGAGGGCAGCACCAAGGATCAAGTGGTGGAAACTGAAAAAGAGTTATTGTGAGGTGGAGTTCAGGGATGAGTTAAGGCAGGCACTGGGTGGCAGTGAAGAGTTACCAAATAGCTGGGTAACTACAGCAGAGCTAGTAAGGGAGACGGCTAGAAAGGTGCTTGGTATCACATCTGGACAGAGGAAGGACGACAAGGAGACATGGTGGTGGAATGAGGAAGTACAGGAGAGTGTACAGAGAAAGAGGTTGGCAAAGAAGAAGTGGGATTGTCATAGAGATGAAGAAAGTAGACAGGAGTATAAAGAGATGAGGTGCATGGCAAAGAGAGAGGTGGCGAAGGCTAAGGATAAGGCATATGAAAAGCTGTATGAAAGGTTGGACACTAAGGAGGGAGAAAAGGACCTGTACCGATTGGCTAGCCAGAGGAACCGAGCTAGGAAAGATGTGCAGCAGGTAAAGGTGATAAAGGATAATGAGGGAAACATACTCACAAGCAAGTAGTGTGTGTTGAGGAGATGGAAAGAGTACTTTGAGGGGTTGATGAATGAAGAGAATGAGAGGGAGAGAAGGTTGGATGATGTAGGGATAGTGAATCATGAAGTGCAGTGGATTAGCAAGGAGGAAGTAAGGACAGCTATGAAGAGAATGAAGAATGGAAAGGCTGTTGGCCCAGATGACATACCTGTGGAAGCATGGAGGTGTTTAGGTGAAATGGCAGTGGAGTTTTTAACCAGATTGTTTAATGAAATCTTGGAAAGTGAAAGGATGCCTGAGGAATGGAAAAAAAGTGTTTTGGTACCGATTATTTAAAAATAAGGGTGATGTGCAGAGCTGTAGTAACTACAGAGGGATAAAACTGATCAGTCACAGCATGAAGTTATGGGAAAGAGTAGTGGAAGCAAGGTTAAGAAGGGACGTGATCATTAGTGATCAGCAGTATGGTTTCATGCCAGGAAAGAGCACTACAGATGCAATCTTTGCTCTGACATTGTTGATGGAGAAGTACAGAGAATGTCGGAAGGAGTTGCATTGTGATTTTGTAGACTTAGAGAAAGCATATGACAGGGTGCCTAGAGAGGAGTTGTGGTATTGTATGAGGAAGTCAGGAGTGTCAGTAAAGTATGTAAGAGTGGTACAGGATATGTACGAGGGCAGTGTGACAGTAGTGAGGTCTGCGGTGGGAGTGATGGATGCGTTTAAGGTGGTGGTGGGGTTACATCAAGGATCAGCTCTGAGCCCTTTCTTATTTGCAATGGTGATGGACACATTGACAGATGAGATCAGACAAGAGTCCCCGTGGACTATGATGTTTGCAGATAACATTGTGATCTGTAGTGAGAGTAGGGAACAGGTGGAGGAGACCTTGGAGAGATGGAGATATGCTCTAGAGAGAAGAGGAATGAATGTCAGCATGACTAAGACAGAATATATGTGTGTGAATGAGAGGGAGGATAGTGGAATGGTGAGGATGCAAGGAGTAGAGGTGTTGAAGTTGGATGAGTTTAAATACTTGGGGACAATAGTTCAGAGTAACGGTGAGTGTGAAAGAGAGGAGAAGAAGAGAGTACAGGCAGGATGGAGTGGGTGGAGAAGAGTGTCAGGAGTCATTTTTGACAGACGAGTACCTGTAAGAGTGAAAGGGAAGGTCTACAAGAGGGTAGTGAGACCAGCTATGTTATATGGGTTGGAAACAGTGGCATTGACAAAAAGGCAGGAGTTTGAGCTGGATGTGGTAGAATTAAAGATGTTAAGATTTGCACTGGGTGTGACGAGGGTGGACAGGATTAGGAATAAGTATATTAGAGGGTCAGCCCAGGTTGGCAGGTTTGGAGACAAAGCCAGAGAGGCACGATTACGTTGGTTTGGACATGTGCTGAGGAGGAATGCTGAGTATATTGGGAAAAAGATGCTAAGGATGAAGCTACCAGGTAGCAGAAAAAGAGGAAGGCCTAAGATAAGGTTTATGGATGTGGTGAGAGAGGACATGCAGGTGGTTGGTGTGACAGAGCAAGATGCAGAGGACAGGAAAAAATGGAAACAGCTGATCTGCTGTGGCGACTCCTAACAGGAACAGCCGAAAGAAGATGATGATGATATATATATATATATATATATATATATATATATATATATATATATATATATATATATATATATATATATATATATATATATATATATATATATATATATATATATATATATATATATATATATGTATGTATGTATACATAAACATAAACACACACACACACACACAGAGAGGGAGAGATAGACACACAAACACACACATATACACATGCACACATATACACACACACACATATATATATATTTATATATATATATATATATATATATATATATATATATATGGGATCCGTACAGATGCTCCTTCACCAAATCCCAATTTGGTGAACATACTTGCTCGAAAGTGCTGTTCACCGAAACAGCACTTTCATGTAACTATGCTTGTTGTTCCGGTTGTCCTACGGTGCGGTACGGGCAAATTCCCTTTTCCCCACTGTAGTCCTACCTCAGAGTGAGAATATTAAAGTAGGGGGTGTGCAGGAGGGCTTGCCCCCCTGCATTCAAGTAGATTTTTTTTTTTTTTTGTTACATACTTTAACAAAAGCACTTTTTCAATGAAAACACTTTCGTTAAAGTATGTTCAGTGGTAATGGATTTGGGCTTTTGATCTTTCTATCAAAAGTCCTAGATCCATATATACATAAATATATATATATATATATATATATATATATATATATATATATACACATAAATACATATATATATATATATATATATATATATATATATATATATACATACATATATATATATATGTCTATATATATATATATATATACATATATATATATATATGTATATATATATATATATATATATATATATGTGTGTGTGTGTTAAAACACACACACACTCAGAGAGATACACACACACACACACACACACACACACACACACACACACACACACACACACACACACACACACATATATTCATCTTCTCTCTTCTCAGTTAATAGTGACATGAGAGAACTGTCAAAACTCTCCAAACTTATCACAAATGCAGGTAAAACCATAGTCTTGAGCAGAATTCTTCCATTCTTCTTTTAGAATGATGCCAAAATATAAGGAAAAACAACTGATTTCAACAATCGGTTACATTTCATGTTTAAGAGTTTCACCATAAAGAAAATATCTATGCCCTCATATAGAAATGTATAAACCTAGAAGTCCTTATCAGATATAAATATAATAGAGAGGTCAACAACAAACATCCCAGGGGATATATAGACACAATGAAGTTATTCAACAAATGAAAAAAAAAATCATAAAGTATATAGCAAAACAAAGGACCCTCAAATCAAGGTTAACATCTATAAACTGTCAATGAATTAAAACAAAAATACTATTAGAAAAACTAAGGCAGGCTATTAACGTAACCTAACATCAGAAACTAAGAATATCTATAAATTCTTCTTTAGCTGCATCAGAAAAATAAGAAATAATGTGCAATATTACTCAGAGCTTATTCAAAATGGCATCACTTACTCTAACCCATACAAAGCAAACTTCAACCCAGATAAATTTATTCAAAACCCACTTATCCTTGATCTTAGACTGTCATAATAACTAAGGAACATCTAGTGAAGGTGCTTTCGAAGAGTAAAAAGACATCCTCCACAGGTCCTGATGACCTGGCTACCTAACAAACAGTAGTAAACAGGCACTGATAGAACCACTCCTTTAATTAGTCAAACTAAGCCTAACCACTGACTATGTCTATGAAGTCTGGCACAAGACAGCTGTGATGCCATTTCACAAGAGTGGCTCTAGCACTGACCCTTGAAATTTTAGGCCCATCAATATGACAAGTCCCCTTTGCAAAGCCATGGAGCAAATCACAATGGACTTGATTAACCATGGTATTAAAAATCTTATCAGGCTTGGTCCTCAGCAATGTGTCTTCATCAAGGGTAGATCCTGTCTACTGAAGCTAGTTAATTTCTTTGTAAGGGTAACACAGAGTGCTGACAGGGTTATGCAGTCTACACTGTTTACCATGACCTTCCCTAATCATTTGATACAAGTTCATATAATAGCATAATCAGCAAATAAATATTCTTCAAATAGATCCCTATGTAGTAAGATGGATAACAAATTGGCTAAGAGATAGCAACCACAAAGGGAAGGTAGCAAGTACTTTCTCAGAGTTAACAAAGGTGACCAGCAGTGTTCTACAAGATTCAATACTGGGCTCTCTTTTGTTTGGCATATGTTGTTTGGATAGCCAGACCATCATCCGATATCTCTGGTTAACCATGTTTGTTGATGATTGCAAACTGGGTGCAATCCTCAAGTCCCCCCTCTGATGCCCAGGCCCTTCAGCATGAGTTTGTTCCTTTTAATGCATGGAGTACAGTTAATTGGCTCAAATTAAATACAAAAAAGTGCAATATTGTCAGATCAAGTAAAACACCCCTCCCTCTAGCTTATGGCATAAACAACACCCCCCTTTAAAATGAGAATGAAGTTAATGACATCTGAGCTTGGGTGATAATTCTCTCTCCATTGTTCATCATGTTAAGTAAAGGTCAGGTAGTCATTCTACTTAGCACAGCTTATTGCAAAGGGAATGGCATCACAATATAAAAAGGTTATGGTCTTCTTATACTCAACATTGAATAGGCCAGTCACAGAGCACAATGTGCCTTTGGAGCTGTACCTCTCTAGACATATTAAACAATTAGAAAGTCACCAGAGGTTCCTAACTAAAAAGATCACTAGCTTAAAACCCTAAGCTATCAGAAAAGCCAGGAGACACTGTGCATCCATTCAGAGTCTTACAGACTCCTAAGATGTGATCTGTACCTTGCTTTACATGCCATGTGAAATCAAGGAGACCATGATTTCTTGTTTCTCCATAAATCAATCAACACTACTTATACATGGACAAAAGATCTAAACCTACATTAGCAAAGAAATAAAACATGGTGGAGAAATAAGTATATTACACAAAACCTTCCTTACCTCTGGAATAGGCTTCCACTGCAAATCAAGCAGTGCAATACAATATCTTCCTGCAAATGGGAACTGGATGACAGGATGGGTGTTTACATATTCAATCCTGGCATGAACTGTCTGTCCCTTCTTGAAAAAGGAAGTAAAACTTGAAAATGGATACTGGCAAGGCATAAATGGCCATTATACTCAGTTACCTTTTATTGTTATGATTATATAATCCTAAGTGCTTGCATGATTCTATATGAGCCTTACTCAGAAGGCAGAATATAAACTGCATCAATAATCAGATGTAGGAAGTTGGCAACAATGGATTAGGGATGCTGTGTATGTCCAGACAAGAGAGAGTTACTGAAGACACTAATTTCCTCAGAAGAATTACAGCAGTAGCTAGATGGCCTGAAGTGGAATAAAGTGCTTGTTCTCAATGGACCTGCCCTAGAATTCTACAGATTGGTGCTGGGGGAGGCGTAGAGGGATTTAGATGGATCTCTATGTGGAAGCATGGGAGAATAGCAGCTTTAATGACAGTTTCATGAAAAGCTTCATTATAGGTCTTCAAAGCCAGGCAAGGGTGTTGCACATGCAGGCAGTTATTATTCTTTTTCAATAACAAGTTTTCCCAATAGGAATTTAGTACCACAGATATGAGTATTCACATTGGACCACCTCTTACTTGCTTTGCTGATTTAACACGGGTCTTACTGATGAAGATAACAGTAGCTCCGACATGTTGAGATGTTGTGCAACATGGCTAACTTTAATTTATACTCTCAGATGAAGGTGCAGATTTTTTTTAGGTTTTGATAAAGCATTTGATTGTCTGAACTGATACCTTATTGGGGTGCTATACTTGATGGGGTCTGGTCATAATTTGAGTCTGGTAAATCACCTGTTGACAGATTTATCTGCCATGGTTATTTGAATAATTCCTTTTCTCTTCTATTCATTAAATGGATGTATGTATGAACACAGGTGTTTCCTCAGCTTCTTCCTTTTTCCTTCTATTGGTTGAACCATGGAATAGGTTTCTAAATTTCACAGCTCTGCCACACTTAGCTGTTGGTAGGCTTCAAGCCCACTTGTCTATATAGTTATATGGCACTGACTGTGTGATACTAACCCTAAAGCTAAGTGACATTTTACTCAATCTTACAAAATTTTTGAATAACTTTAGAGAGATATCAGGTTGAGGTACAAACTATTTTGTGGTTGTCCATTTACTGTCTGAGAGACTCTAAAATAGTCAAAGTACTTTTATGATATGAATCATTTCTGACATCCTAAGCAAATTAGCAGGATCTGTTTTCCAGGATGTAATACATGTATCTGATTTTGTCTTACTTACCTCAGGAAGGTCACTGAGTTTAAGATGTTGGCCTTGTTATCACCTTCGTTTACATCCCTTGTGGGCCAGTCATAGTTACCCTGGACTATAAATTTCATTTAATCAATAATTTATCACTTCCTCTCAATTATTAACCCCAACACCCACTGGTCAGTCCACTTTATTTTCTTACTATAATTATGTATATATTTGCAGCTTCTCTGAACAAATACTTTGTAATTTTACTCTAGGTTATTTCAAGCATCTCGGTGTGTGGCTGTCTATTGTTGAGGCAGTGTTTGTTGCTACTCACCCTTTGTACTTTTTTTCCATATTTCACGTCTACTCTACAGCTCACTTTCTCAAGCCACCCTTTCCTTCCTACTCAGCTAAGTCCCTGTAGAGCTTAACTTACCTATTTGACCTTTTTAAATACTGCCCCAGTCTACATTACTTTATACATTTACCTCACATGCTATATTTTTCCACTTACTGTCTTCTTTGGCAGTTCTCTGAAATTCTCCCTTAGTCTCCTTAGAGCATTGGCATACAATGATCAATCCCTCATTTTAATCTTGGAACATTTATTTATATGTTGTTTTGTTTATTTATCCTTAATGATTGGGTGGTTTTCACTAGGCTAATAGTCTCTTTTCAGGAGAGACCTGAGGTGGTATTTATATTTGGACAGGGCATCATGGAACTTCACCTACTCTTTGGCGTAGGGGAATGCTTTAGTGTGTGACACGTCTGTCTTCCTATTTCATGTCCTCACACATAGGTGGCCTGTAGAAACAGGAGGAAACATAGCAATGATCAGACAGTACAGAGATAATAAAGACAGTGAAATGTTGAGTTTGGAGAGGAAAGAACTGGTATTAAGTAATGCAGATGTAGAGAGCTCATTCATACCAGAGGAGAAGGAAGAAGCAAAGCAAAATAATGATACTGAGAGTGTACCAGAAGAGGGAATGGCTTCAGAAGTCATTTTTCAGAAGAAAATGTTTGAGGGAGATATGAAGACTCTGCAGGATTGTACTATTACAATCCTCCAATCCGGAGGATTGTGGGATGATTACATTAAGGATCTTATCACCCTAAATGAATCAGAAAGTGAAGTAGCAGCATCCTGTGGAGAACTGATGTAAAAAATTCAAGAAGAAGAAATGACAGAGGAAACAACAGGAAGAAAATCATATACACAGAAAGTAAAGGAAGGATAGAAGAAAATTGAAGTGGTGAAGTAGATAAAGAAGAAATATGCTGTACGAAATAGGAGGAAAAAGAAAAAAAGACTGGAAAGGCATAAAGTATGGAACTATATGATTGCATCATTGGGTCTTTCACCTGCAGAGGTAAGAACATGTTTTCTCATTAATAAAGAGACATTCTGTGATTTATTTTTTGAGACTGGAGAAGCCATGGAAAAAGATTTAGTAAAATATGAGGAAAAAAAGAACAGCAAACCATGGTCAGAGTATGTGATACAATCCTTTCCTAGAAAAACAAAAAAAGAGAATATTATTTCATTTTAGAACTGAAATTGAAGGAACAGACTTAAAAGAACAGTTATTAACCTAGTGTAAACATGTTTGGATTCAATGACAATTTATGATGAAAGAAGCTTGTGGACTGGGGGATAGGAATGTAGGGTTATATTAAATTTGGTAAATGAAAATGTTATACATATTCCGAGTATAATTAATGTAACTGGCAATATAGGCTTTGTAAAATACAGAGGACAACCTTTTTTTTTTTTTTTTGTGGTAAGGAAAATAATTTGATAAGTGAATTTGATAAAATAAAATGTTTCATATGTGGTAAAGCAGGTCACAAAGCAAAGAAATGAGAGTTGAAAAGTAAACAAAATGTGTTAAAGCTAGATGTCTGGTTAGAGTGCGATGAAGATGTGCAACTTATAGAAAAAGAAGAACCACATAACTTAGTCTAGGATACAGACTATAATAATATATAAGAAAAATGAAGTGATATACAGGAAAATAAAGACATTGTAATAAATACAAAAGAGGGGAATAAAGAAAAATAGGCAGATACAATTGATAAAGGTAAAGAAGAGTACATGAATTGGCAGTTAGTAGGAGGAAAGAAGCAGTCAACAGGAAAAAGAGTAAGAGAAAGGAAAAGAAAATCTAAAAATGTAATAATAAAAGAAAGGAAAAAAGGCAACGGATAAGAAAAAAAATGTTAAACATATTTCATTCAAAAGCTGAAAATCTTAGGCTTGAATGTTAACAGTATTAAAACATGAAAAGAAGAATAGATAATTTAGAATGGTGTACTGCATTGAATGTTCATATTATTATACTAGAGGATATAAGATTATTGACAGAAGAAGAACTGTCACAAACAGAAAAATTATGGGGTGAACCAATTATTTGGAACATGGGCAAAGATACATGTTAAGGCATATGTATATTATATCAAGATAATATTAAAATATTAGACGTCACTATAGTTAAATTAGGATGAACAATGATTCTAGAACTTCAATGGGATACAAACGTATATAGAGTGATTGCTATATATGCTTATGTTACAAAAAACAAAGAGAGATAATATTTAAAAAAAAATTCTTGCTTGATTACGTTAGTATAAATATGGATGTCATATTAGTGTGAGATTTTAATTGTAACCTAAGAATAAATAAAAAGATCAGTAGTGAAGTTAAAACAGTATTTGAAATAATGAGAAGCAGTAAACTATATATATGGAATAATAAGCATTGTACTCATAAAAGAAATGAGATGGAGACTGAAACTGATTATTTTCTTTTATCAGATAGCTTAAAAATTATACAGAAAGGGACAAAAAAAATCAGGATTCTCAGATCATATCGCTCTACGGTTAAAAGTACACGAGAAAGAAGAATATATAAGAATAGGTAAAGGAATCATAAGGTTGAATGAAAAAGATTTAGAACAAGATAATAGGAAAGAGATAAATTATGGAAAGATCATATAAGCATATAAGCTCATCATATAAGCATGAGATGATTTTGCAAAGAAACGGATGATAAAAAGAACTGCAGACCAATAGAACTAAATAATACATATTATAAAATGTTAAAGAAATTAACAAAAATAATAGGCAAATTATTTTATCAAACAGTATTTGGTAGAAAGTGCAAAGGAAGTCAAAATGTATGGTTGATGAAAGAGATAATAAACGGTGTTATAAATAAAAAGGCAATAGCAAACTTTATGATAGGAGTCTTAAGGCATTTGACAAAATACAATATGAATCTTTATGGGACATTCTAAAGGAATATAATATAGGTAAAATATAATATAAGTAATCAAGTCAGTGTATGAAAGGAATACTGCTAAATTAAATATAAATGGGTGACTAAGTGAACAAATAAAAATGGAATGTGGCAGTGGAATAAGACAGGGATGTCCAATTAGCAGCATTATTTTTACTTTATTTATGAACACAGTATTGACAAAGATTAATCAAATGAAATATATTGCAAGATATAGGACAGTAAATGAAATACAACTACCTATAATGTATACCTGTGCAGATGGCATTGTGTTAATAACAAGAATCACAGAATGGATGGAAGAAATTGGTAAAAATGAAATACATTGCTAAAGAAGATTGGTTTATCCATAAATGATGGAAAAGTAAGGGTTTGGGGTTCAAAGGAAATGTAGGAGATATAAAATTTAATGTAGAATCTATAGATATACTAAGAATAGTTTTTGGATTAAGTGTCTATAAGAAAAACAATGGGAAAAAGTAGTGTAAGAAATAGAAGACATAATTTTTGGAAAACATAAAGACTGGCATATAAAAAGAAAGTGTATTTGATAAATTCAATCATAATAGCTAATATTGTGTTTGCATGGCACCTGACTGGGAAAAGGAAGCTGGTCTAGGACTTGGAATAAGCATCCTCATTAGTCCTTTTGAATTGTGTTAGAGTTTTTTTCAAGTTTTAGCTTTTGGTATTTAGGCCCTACATCTGAGCAGATTTCTGCTTGTTTGCACATCACTCAACACCACACACTACAGTGTGATTGTGTGCCAAAGCTTAACAGTTAAATTCAACAAATTTTACCTAAAAACCCAGGCAGAAATATCCCTTTGTCAAGCTCCTCTGTGATCATTTCCAAAAAGCCACCTTAGTGACAACAGTTTTCAACCTAGCATTATGGACAGATGGAATACCCTTGTTTCTCCTGCCAAACTTGCTGACATGGGTCTCTTGAGACAGTGTAGCAATTGCCTCAAGAACACAGGCAACCCTCTACTAATAACACAGTCTAATACGCAGTGCGATACATGTATTTGCACCAAGAATTTATAATACATGCTCTCTCTCATTCTCAATAGTAACACTGAGAAGGTTGTCAACTCAACCACCACTACATATTCACATAGTACCGCCACTGATACACTTACCACTACTCATACACATAGTATGCATCAAACACATGAATCTAAATATGTGGAGATTCTCTCAAAAAACTTACTGAAACACCAGAGACCTCCAAAACACAAGTCTGCTACAGCTAGCACAGTCTACATAGCACCCATGACACATAGCAACACAAGTGTCTCACCCACCAAACCCATAAGGTGTAACACTTAAAAGCCAAGTTTTCTTGTCATTGGTGACTCAATAGTGAGACACATGGATGCATCACTCACCAGGTTGGACAAGGGGAAAGTCAGTGTCAGCTGCCTGTCCAGGGCCAGGATTCACCAAATCACACATGCACTCAGGTCTCTTAGAAACAAGCATCGTTATAACTCTGTCATAGTTCATGTTGGTGTGAATGACCTGAGGTGTACCTCACTGGACTATATGAAGAGAGACATGGTTGAGCTCTTTGAGTATGTGTCCCAGGCAGGTATGCCCTTAGCCTAGAGCAGCATACTACCATCACTTAGAAGCATGCCAACATATAAAAAAAATGATTGACTTCAATAATTGGCTTAGTTTTTGGTGTCATTCCAAGGGGATCCAGTTCCTGTCTGATGGGAATGCCATGGTCAACAAACCTCACTGCTTTGCCAGAGAGACGGTTTCCACCTGGCACATCTAGGCTTTCAGCTGCTGCCAAACGCTCTTGCCTCTCCCATAGTGCCTTTTTTTAGGCAAGGTCTTGAAAACAATATTACCAATGTGAATTTAACCAATCAGAAGAAAATAAGGGTCATGCTGCTAAATCCTAAGAGCTTAAATTAAAAACTGCAATCCCTGGAAATACTTCTATCACTAGAAGATGTAGATGTCTGGAAAGTCATAGAAACCTGGTTTAAGGCCTCAGACAGTACCCCAGCCCTGCTAGGCTACATTGCCTCCTATACCTTTAGCCTATAAAATAAATGTTTGATAACCAAAGGAGGCGGTGTTTCAATCTATATTAGAGATGAATTCAACTCACATCTAGTTAGACTGGACAACTCCATAGAGTTACTCCAGGTCTATGTTACCCCCATTCAAGTCCTAGCCAGTTATAGATCCCCCTCCATGGGTCATGATACTCACAAAGCCTATTAACCAAACTGAAGACAATCCAAGATTTACTGAACATACTGGTTCTGGGGGGATTTCAATTATCCCACTATCAAATAGGAAAACTACTCTAGCCCAAACTCGCCAGTACAAAAGTTCCTTGACTTTCTGAATTCAAATGCCCTGGAGAAAATGGTCCATACCCCAACAAGAGGAACAAACATTGTAAATCTTGTCCATACCAACATGTCAAACAGGTACATTGCTGCAACTGTTGGACCCTCATTAGTTAAAACTGACCACAAATTAGTCACCTTCAAACTGACACTAACACCAGATCTCATGAATCATGAAATCAGACTATAAAACATCACCAAGGCAAACTATACCCTCCTAGGTGAAGGTATAAATGCATTCCAAGAACCATCCCAAGCTGATAGTGGTAACTACACCAAAGCTTACACTAAAGCCCTGTACAATCACATGCATAAGTGTATAAACACAGCTGTACCAGACAGAATCAGATCCAGAGTCCCAAGCTAAATCAAGCTGCCATGGGGACTTCTAGCATCAACAAACTCTAATATCAACACAAAAAGTTGCTGTCCAAGAAAACAAAGACACGGACCCAGCAATGGATAAGTACCCACCTCAGCCTAAATAAGAAAACTTGTCAAATTGTCCAGGAACTCCTTTGAGAGAGACCTAGCATGCAGTGCCAAGGATAACCATAAGGCCTTTTACAGCTATGCATGTAACCAAGTACTTAACCTAAAGTGTAGGACCCAAGCATGTGTAGAACTGGTGGCCAATGGTATCACATACACTGACCCACACAGAGATAGCGAACCTGCTAGCGGATAGGTTTGGCAAACATTTCACTCCCTTATCCCCTCCTAATTTAACCTAACTTACAACAAACCCTCCCGCAAACTCCCCTCCATCTTATATATATATCTGAAGAGCAAGTACTCAAAGCCCTGTCCAAGACAAAGAACATGGCTTCTGTGGGACCAGATGACATTCTGGACTGTATTCTAGACAGGCAAAAATGCAAACTAGCATCACCACTAAGTACCGTTTTCAAACATAGCCTAACCACAGGGTTTGTTCCTGCGGACTGGAGAACAGCTATGGTTATTCCTCTCCACAAAGGTGGCCAAGCACCAGACCTGGGGAATTACAGACCCATAAGCCTGACCAGCCTCATTTGTAAGGCCATGGAACATATCTTTATAGACCTCAAAAATATAGACATAGGCCTCCAAATCCTGGATCCTATCAAATCTGGCTTCATGAAGGGCAGATCCTGCCTGTTAAATCTGGTGGATTTTTTGAAAGTGTGACAAAGGCCATTGATGAAGGCAAATCTGTGCACACAGCATACCTCGACTTGGTTAAGGCTTTTGACACAATCCCACTTCAGGCATTATTGACAAACTTAGTAAACTGAATGTAAACTCCTTTGTTATAAGATGGGATGCCAACTGGCTCACAAACCAGATGTACACTATCAAAGTGGGTGATGCCACATCAACAAGCAGATCTGTTACAAGTGGGGTGCCACAGGGGTTAGTGCTGGGACCCTACTGTTTGGTATATACTTCTCAGAAATTCAGGTCAAAACTAAAGGGTTGTGGCTGACCAAGTTTGCAGACGACTGCAAACTAGGTACAATCATTGAATACCCAAGAGTAAAAGAAGTTATAATCCCCCTATACTCTGCACTTATTCAGCCCATAATTGAGTATAACTCCCCATTCAGTATGTACCATACTAAGAATCTACAGCAATTAGAGTGACTTCAGCGGTTTTTAACAAAGAACATCAAGGCCCTCCAACATGTGCCTTACACGGACCATCTAAAATCCTTGTCACTATACTCCGTATCATATAGACTTCTTAAGGTAGACTTATGCCTGGCCTACAGAGCAACACAAGTCCCAAACCTAATGAACTTACTGCATATCTGTAAAACAAATGGGTCTAGGGCTACCCATTCCAGGGATTTAAATAGGACATACTGGATGGACAGATTTATCTCCCAGCAACTACTACGTATTTGGAACAGGATACCAAATCATGTGAAGCAGAACACCTCTATGACACTGTTCAAGAGGAACCTGGATTAGTGGATGGGGCACCATAAATTCTTACTGGGTATAGAGCCCACAACCCTCCTGGACATGGGCAATCATGACTAAATGCAATATTGGGTATTGACTAGTAACTGTATGGTATTACATTAGGTTGAAATGGCTAGGCTTAAAATGACCTCCAGGTTGATATCCTAGTAATCTCCTATGACCCCATGATCCTAAATAGCCTATATAGCCAATACCTATATGATACCATCACAATATGAGAAAAAAATAGTGCCTGTTATATTTGAACTCATATGGGAGTCAAGACTTGTCACTCATCTAGTCGAACAGTTGTGGGTTTGGTTCATGCAGCTTTATTGTATACAAACACATTGGGATTGAGGCTTAGTAACTTAAACTTAAATAAACTTATAAAAAGACTGACTACTACATTCATACATGGTAATACTCTGGCTTTTCTCTCAAATATCACTGTTGCCTTCATATTTATATGCATGTACCCTCACTTTGAAATGCTTCTTAAAGTTACCACACACTCTGTTCTGCATTCTACCTCTTTGAGAAATAAGTCATGTGCTGAAAATGACAACATTCATTGACATGTAATTGTATAATAATGATCCTTTGACATGCAATCATACAAAACTAAATATCAGTAATACTGTCATGTCCAGGTTGTTGTGTATTTTACACTCGGTCTAAAAATACGACCTGATCATGTGACACAAAAATTAGAACTGGGTATAGCAACAGGGACTGTCTTTAATGAATGTTTAACTTCAGGGACATCTGGGACATCATCAGGAATGGGAGTAGGTACTGAGACATGTCCTTCAACAGGAACATTGTTTGGGTTGTTCTAAGATCTAGAGTATATATCACACATACGATGCTGTGATATCAATTCAGACACTGGAAGAAGATGCCTGCGATTTCTTCTGTATTCTATTCCCTCAGATTCCACTAAGTAGGATCTCAGCTCGGCACATACACCTCTCACTTGACAAATTTAACCAAAACCTTTCACCATTTGCATCCTCACTATCTCTCCTTCTTTCAATGGACAAAGAAATCTGCTCATTTTATCATAGCTGGACTTCTGAAAGTAATGCTTTATAAATAATTGGGCTTTGATTGCTCTGGTGTTTTTAGCATTAGGCACCAACAAACTAGAACTGATAGACAAGGTTGTTCTGGTTTGCCTGAATAGAAGTCTCTAAGCATGCGAGCCAAGTAAGTTGTCAAGGGATATATTTCTGAAATTAAGTAAATTGAAGAAGATATCAGTTTTGTCATGCTTTGACCTCTCTAGTAATTGCTTTGTACTTTGTATTGCATGCTCAGCCAGGCCATTTGACTGTGGATATTCTGGATTGCAAGTAATATGGATAAAGTCCTACTCTTTTGCAAATTTCTGAAGTAGCTGACTGGTAAACTGGGTACCATTGTCAGAATTAACTGTGTGTGGACTACCATGGACTAAGAAGTGACGTTTGAACTTAGTAATAACAGTACTAGACATTAGGTTAGGTAGCAAATTGATCTCAAACCAGTTCAAATAAGAGTCGACCAACACTAAGTAATTGTTCCACTCAAATATGCCAGTGGCTATTGTTGACCAAGGTAGTTCAGGAATCTGGCTTAGCTGAAGTGGATCTTTCTTCAAATGCAGTTTAGTACTATTGCATAGTGAACAAGATGAAAGTACTTTAGCAATGTCTTTTGACAGAGAAGGCCAAAATAATCGTCGTCGCACCCTTCTTTTGGTAGCTTCAGAAGCTGAGTGGCCACAATGCAAAATATGGATGTACTAATGTCGTAAGGAAGTAGAAACAATAAGTTTAGGACCTTTGAAATTGATAACAACTCCCACCAACATCTCATCTCATCTCTGTAAGGAAAATATGTTTGCACTTCTGTAGGTACACAAGATTCCTTTGACGGTCATCCAACATTGATGAAGTGGTCGAGCTTTTGCTCATCACATTTTCTAATGGAAAAATTCTGCAACTCCATGACATCAAAGTCAAAATTCTCTGCATCAAGCCTTTCTGTGGCATTTCTGGACAATCTGGATAAGCATTTCTGGGCAATCTGGATAAGGTATTAGCCAGATAAAGAAGTTTGCATTTTTTATAGACCATTTTGAAGTTGTACTTTTGTAATCTGAGCATCATTCTTTGTAGTCTTGCTGGAAAGTATGCATAGGCTTCTTTAAAATAGTCAAAATAAAACAGCAGGACTCAGAGATGACTTCAGGTTCCAGTATCAAAACATTTAATAAAACACAAGTGCTTTCGTAGGTTAACACCGCTTCTTCAGATGTTTTTAGAAATCAGTTAAAATCATTCCCCCTTCTTATACATGCATCTCAAGTCACATGGTACACCAATTAAGGTTTCATTCACATTTAAAGCTATCAGTGTCATAAATCAGCTCCAGACATTAATATTTCTAAAATGCACATAAAAAACTTTCACATAAACTAACATAATTCAGTTATAAAAAACTCACATATATAAAACTTATAAGTAGCCGTGTAGTGCCGAAAAAGATGTGTGGACTTCAATTTAGGTCATATTGGAACATATTCATTAAGCCCATGGCCAGTATCTGCTCTCAACCTCACTATCCACTTGGCTTCTCACTCCTCGGTGGCATTACGTAAGTCACCACCTATAATGTTTTCAAAAGTCCTTCCTTTTGCCAAAAGTTTAAATGTATGTTTCTCATCACTGCTCATGATATGCTTATCCAATGCATTTGCCTTATTCTTTTTACTAATAGAATAGATATGCTCACGTATTCTCTCTTTAAGAGACCTATCAGTTTTCCCTATATAAAATTTTCAGCATTCCACACGATGTGCCAAATAAACAATATGCTCCATCTCACATGTAGCTGAGACCTTAAAATTATATGTTCTCTTCTGATCTGGATGTTCAAACTGTGAGCTGGTATCTATATACTTACAAAAATAGCACTTGCCACATGGAATAGTCCCTTCAACATCACTGAACTTGTTCTTCAATTTTGGGTAGCATAACTGTCTTTTCAATGATTTACTATTTTTTAATAAAAACTTAGGTTTTGTGTCTATCAGATCCCTAATATCTTTATGTGTTTTCAAGATGTCCCAATGCTTCCTGACAATATTCATATAAGTATGCACATTGCTAGAATAATAAAAAGGTACTCAACTTACTATTATTATAATTGTCATTAACGTTCACCTCTTCTTCATTATACTTCTTAGAAAAATAATGGTTTAGCTTTAGAATCCTTTAATTTCTTAACTTCATTCACACTAGCTTCCATTGCTTGTTCATTATATCCCTTTCCTTCAGTTCAACACTAACTGTTTCTACCTGATGAAGAAAATCTTCATCATGCACATTCAGTCTGAAGGCCCTATACATTTGATTTTTCACAACATTTTTAAACATATAGGATGGATGCATGTGATCATTCCAAAGAAGATGGTTAACATGACATGACTTCCTATGTTGCTTAGTAAAAATCATACCCTTTTCATCTATTTATATACTCACGTCCAAGAAGTCTATACTTTTCGTAGAACAGGTATAAATAAAACATAAAAAAGATGTACTGCACAAATGCTTTAAAGCTTTCAGTTGTTCTTTTCCACAAAAATAAAAAGGTAATCTACAAACCTTCAAAAAAATATATATATATGCTCTTGAAACAGTCCAGAAAGCATAACCTCACTCTCCCACATGGCCATTACAGCATTGGCATAGCTATTGGCACAAGAGGTGCCCATAGCTTTTCCATTGCTCTGCCAAAATAGCTCCTGTCCAAACAAGAACACATTGTTCTCTAAAACAATTTGGAGTAATTTACTTATCTGTTCTACTTTCCTGTCATCAACATGGAACATATCTCTAAGATATTTATTTATACTATCTACATCTATCTTGTTAGGTATTACAGTAAAACAGAGACACCACATCGAGTGTGACTAAAATAGGATTGTCTTCCTTCTTTTCATGGCCTATACTAGCATACAGATCACTCAAAAATGTTCAGTATCTCTTAATATATGGCTAATTTCATTTAGTTTAGGTATCAACAACTTCTCTATGTAAATAGAAGGATTCCATACACCAGCTCCTGCCCGATACTATTGGTTGCATAGGGGGGCAGTCTCTGTTCTTATGGACCTTAGGCAACCCTTGTATAATAGGAATAGTCGGATGTGGAATCAATAAATAATTAAGCAATTCGTTACTAATACATTCATTTTGTAACATTTCATTTAACATGTTCCTAACATCCATAATCATTTGCTGAATCACATTTCCTTTAATTTTCATATAAAAACCATCATGGTTAAGCATATCAAACAAAGCCTGATTGTACCACTCAGTACCTAATATCACAATAGGGTCACCTTTGTCAGCTGATCTAATCATAATTCTGTCATTATTCTGTAGACACTGAAAAGCAACATTTTCATTTTTAGTTAAAATGCTTCTACTCCTAAAATGTTTATTAGACACATTAGCAGATCCTACCTTATAAACATCTTCAATGCATAATGTCTCAAAGGCATTCACCAATGAGTTCAAGGGCGATGTGAATGTACTTGGCTTATTAACTTGATCTTTCTCAGAAGATTTAAACATTAATTTCAACATTATATTTCTGGTAAACATTTTTGTATCAAAACCTACTTCAGTTAATTCAGAGTACCTGGTTGGGATGAATGAAAGTCCTTTCTGCAAAACCTGGAGTTCATTTTTAGTTAGTTCATGTTTGGATAAATTCCAAACTAAGCTTCCTTCTCATTGAAAAATGCTTTTTTGATGTTTCCTGGACTCATGATATTCCCTTCTAACTTCCTTTTCTACCTGCTCCAGCTTCTGCCCCTTGGTCGCTGGTCTTTTACTGGCTTTAGTTCTCTCACTAGCAATGGAAAAGACAGTTTGTGCTGTTCTAAAGGGTACTTGAATACCATATTAGTTTCCTTTGTAATATTTGAATTACTGTAGGAATGATGTACTTGTGCCATTACTTGGAACATTTTCCTCCTAGCACCGGCCTCAGTATGCACTTCCTGCTGCTTATTGGTGTGCGCTGACATCATCATGCTGTTTTCTGCTCATTTTTCATTATCATTCATCATCGCATTCACTCGGGTAGTGGCTGAGGATGAATTCACCTTGTCAGTCAACTCTGAGGCTTCTTCCTGATTAACACTCATTCATTGTAAATAGTGAATTTTGTGAATAAGATGACACACCCCTAGTCTCGGCAAACCTCGGCCAAGAAAAAACATTTCCCTGTTCAACTTCCTGTCGATTTCTCACAATTTTCCTTATTTTTAGTATTGTCAGCTTCCTTTCATATGCTGACAAAGAGTCAATGGTCTCAATAACATATTTATCAGCAAATGAGACCTCAAAGCAAAAAAGAATTTCAGCATACTGCATTTCAATGGACAATCTTAGATTCTGTATTTCCCTCTCTGCAGATACTATTAACAGCTTAATGTATGATGCACTAGCTGTTAGATTTATTTTCTGCCATTCAGATAAAAGTTCAGCATCAGAGTTAACATTAGAGAGCATTTTCAAAATCCGCAGACCTCTAGGAACCAGTCCCTCTTTTAAACAGACCTCCATATGATACTTTTCATACTGATAACATTTCAGTTTAAAGAGATCTTTTTCCAGCAAATGCAGTTTCTTTTTCACTGCTAGTATATCAACTGTGTTTGTATCATTGTCTATGCCATCAAAAACACAGTCAAATAGTAGATTAACATTATAGTTTATAACCTTTAAAAGTGGATTTGTGCTCTTGGCATTACCTTGTTGCTGGTTTACAGGGCTATAATCCAATTCCACTATTTCTTGTCCTTCAGCCATACTCTCAGGAACTACGATGGTAAAAAATACAGTACTCAACAGGAAGCATAAAACAGCCAGCGATGCTCCTGAGTAACCAAGGTCTGTATATAAAACAAGTCCAACAATCCAAATAAAACAGCAGGACTCAAAGATGACTTCAGGTTCCAGTATCAAAACGTTTAATAAAACACAAGCGCTTTTGTAGGTAAACCCCACTTTAAAATAGTGACTAGGGGCTCATGATCAGTTACAGTCTGGATAGCTTGGCCATAAATATAATCATGGAACTTCAGTCATGTGATCACAAATGCTTAAAGTTCCTTCTCAGTCTGAGCATACTGTATCTCTGTTTGAGTAAGAGTTCTAGATGCATAGGCTACTGTTCTGCCCTCTTGAAGAATAACTACACCAAGACCAAATGTTATTGCATCACATGAAAGAATTACTGGTTTGTGGACATCATAGTATCTTAACGTAGGTGGACTGGCACTTTTCTGTTTAATGTCATCAAATGCTCTCTGGTGTTGTTCCAACCATGACCAGGCAACATTTTTGCATGTCAGCTCTCTTAAAGGCACTGATAATTCACTGAAGTCTGGTATAAACTTGCCCAAATAGTTAACCATATCAAAGAAATGCTGTAAGGCTTGGACATTGTCTGGAGCTGCATCTCAAGAATGGCTGTTTGTTTGGAAGAGTCTGGTCATAAGCCTGTACTGGTAAATAAATGACCTACATAAGTAACTTCTGGTAGCCTGAATTTACATTTCAGAGGATTGAGCTTTAGATTCATTTCATGCCCTCTGTCCAGCATTTTGCCAATGTTTCTGTCATGCTCTACTTCACCTTTGCCTCCATTAGTAAATCATCCACTATTATAGCGCACAGATAACCTGAAAAAATTTGCTCCATTGCACGCTGAAAGACTTCACTGGCAGAATTTATTCCAAAAGGCATTCTGAGAAATCTGTATCTACCAAATGGGGTACTGAATGTAGTCAGTAGTGAAGATTTGCGATCAAACATTATTTGCCAAAATGAATTATTTGCATCTAAGACAAAAAACAGTGGCATTTGGTTTGAGGGTAGCAACTTCCTTGACTGTATGCATAGGATAGCGGGGGTCTCTTTAATACTTTGTTTAAGTTTCTTTGGTCAATACATATTCTGATTTCACCTGAGCTCTTCTTATGAGCAACTACCATGGAAGGTACCCATACAGTTGGCTCTGTGACTGGACAAATCACATCTTGTTGCACCATTTTATCTAACTGGATCTTGACTTAGAACTTTTCTCACTGGTCTGATCCCTGGACTGACCTCTGGGTCTAAGTTCATTGAATACACAACTGGAAGTTTGCTTAGCTTGTCTTTGAAAATATCAGCATACTCTGAGAAAACAGCATCAGTGAAACTGGAACAAAGACCTGCTTACATGATGGACTTCTTTGGTAAAAGAAAGCAGTTTCATTCTTAATCTGTCTCTGAGACCTAATAATGACTGCACAGGTCTTCTGACTGCATAAAATTGCAAGCTGTAACTGTTCCCAGCTGAATAGCATGAAAGCACTACTGAGCCTTCAGTCTAATTCTCTTCCATAAGCAACACGCTTTGCACAATTGGTCAAATTAAGTGGTTCACCAACTCTTACTCTAGCAAATATTTCTGCTGATATAACATTGCACTTTGAACCAGTGTCTACTTTGAGCTTCATGGGTTTGCCATTGATAAGGACAGTACAAAGCACTTTGGTCATTGCCAACAAATCTACTGCTTTAACCTTGTCACCAACCACTGATACACCATCTACGTAGAAAGTAGAGTTGCAACTTCTTACATGATCAACTTGCTTTTTTGAGTGACCTTTCTTAATAAATCAGTAAGGCTTGCTTGATGTACAAAACTTTTGAAAGTGGTTCCATTTTTTACACTCATGGCATTGCTGGCCAAATGCTAAACACTTTTTTATTTCAGAGTCATGATTGGAGCCACAATTGTGACAGTTAACAATAAGACTTGACTTGGGTTTTGCTGACTCACCCTTATGCTACACTGAGCATGTCCGTTTTACTGAGCTAGTCTTAGAACTTGCTGGAAAGTTTCGGGTTCTCCCTGGAAATACTGCATGGGCTGCAGCTGCCATGTGCTTAGGCCTGTTTTTGCTGTTCAAGTGCTGCATGCTATCTATGTTTGCTCTAGAAGCTGTTGAAACCATGCTCTTGTCACTTGCAAGCATATTTGTGTGCCTTTCTGTAAGCTCATGTATCTGACAAATCTCTGTTGCTTTTCTCAACATTACATCACTGTCACAAAGCAAAATCTTTCTCACAGCAGCATTATTAACACCACGCACAAGCCTGTCCTTTATCAACTCACCTTTCAAATCACCAAACCTGAATGTTTTAGCCTTGTTTCTCAAGTCAGTGACATAATCTGCAAAAGTTTTTCCTGGCTTTTTGTGTCTTGTATAAAATAGGTGCCTCTCCAATGTACACACTGCAACCACTCTACACACTCTGAGATACTTTGAGTAACTCTAGTTATGCTTTCAATAGCTTTAGTCAATATGAAATAGTAGCTCATGTCAAAACATGGTCATTTACTGAAAATAACATGCAGTCGCCATGCTTTCCTATGCTTATTTTGCCCTTTTATAGTGTCCTTTATGCCCATTTGAACTCTTATCATGCTTGTTTTACTTTTTTGTGCTTGTTTTACTTTTAACATGCTCGTTATGCAAATCAGAAGTAACTCTGATCATCCTCTTAAGCATTTCTGATAATTCTATCAAATATCGTGGTCTTGAGTATTTTGTTTAATCAGTAATGTATTTTGT
Organism: Protopterus annectens; assembly: GCF_019279795.1. Classification (NCBI taxonomy): domain Eukaryota; kingdom Metazoa; phylum Chordata; order Ceratodontiformes; family Protopteridae; genus Protopterus; species Protopterus annectens. The sequence continues at coordinate 548,027,600 of NC_056736.1, forward strand.
GCCTTTTATTTGATTAATAATGCTTTTTGTGCTACTCATTTGATTAATAATACATTTTGTGCTTTGTGAATGCTTCATATAATTTTCTTTACAAAATAAATAATTTATGTGAGTCTTGGTTACCTGGAATTTGTTTCTGGCCTTTTTTAATTGTTTGAGCACAGTATCATCCACCCTGCTCACTGTATCTTTACCGTTAACATTGCACCTCATGGCTTGAAGGAGTTGCATTCTCTATACCAGTTCTGACACCATGACCATTGTCTGGTGCGGATAAAGCAAACAGCTGTGGGATCAGTTCAAGCATCTTTATTATATGCAAACACATCAAGATTAAGGTTTAGTAACTTAAACTTAAATAAAGATATAAACAGACTGACTACTGTACTCAAACATGTTAACACTCTCCCCCGGATTCATGAAGCTTGGCGCACGTCCGGCATAAGGCTTGAGCCGGCCGTGCGGCGTAGGTGTGGAGTAGTCGCGCCATATGCATATTAATGAAGGCATGCAGCCGCCACAGCCACGTGCATAGGAAATGTGTGTGAGTGCAAGGGGCATATCGAAGTTGCGCAGGGAGACGTGTCAATGTTGGCTTTCGAGGAGCAACCTAAACTGCTGAATATTATATTCCACCAGCAATAGTAATCGTACCTATCAGTGTCCGTGGAGACTGAAACGTATGCAAAGCAGAGTCCCTGCGAACAGAAAATGAAGACTCAAACACAAATGCATGGTAGGGAATAACGGGTCCCTACCCATGAACAAATGACAGGAAATCCGTGTGCCTGTAGTCCAACATAGTGTTGATAGCTATACCATGTGGACGTGAGACGTATCAGATGTTAGTGCGCTGCCAGTAGGTACGTCCAGTCCAACGAAGAGGGTCACCAGCCGACCCATAATTTGAGGGAGGGAATATAGCTGTGCAGATGTGTCCATAACAAAATACACGAGGAGAAATGTAGATATAGGTAGTGATCGTATGTCTGAATCATATCCCACAAGCCATGCAATAGTCACATACAAAAGGTATGTCCATATTTCACATACCAAATGTGATAGGAACTAGCATACGCATGTAAATGAAACAGAAGGAGCATATAAACGAGCCATAACAACACGGACACATGTAGGCCGAAAGGAACAGTATGATCTGTACCGTCGACCAAGATTACCACCTGTCCCACTTTGCGAGTGACAGCCCCTCTGTGGGCAGATGTGTCCTGACACAAACATGTAAAACTGGAAAATGTCCAGAGAATATAGGACATAATTCCTCCGTAGACGTCATGCAATAGTTGCATTAAACATATTTCACTGGACGTATAATACATAAATGTCATAACAAACAGAATAAGATACCGAAATGCTACAAGAATAAGCTTAGATATAGGCAAAAATTGTAAGTTCTATCTGCCGAACTGACCATGGGTATGTGTCAGCCTGTAAAATATGCTGTGTTCACCGCAACTGTCACAGTAGGGTTGCCACCCTTACAAATGGCCAAAGTGGGACATGTTTGGTACAGACATCAGACTGTACAGGCCGACACATACCCACAGCCAGTACAAAGGACAGAACATAACTGTTTTGCCTACAGAAAAGCATATTCCTGTAGCATTTTAGTTGCTTATTCTGTTTCTCATAATGGTCAGGTATTTCAGATACAGAATTAACTGTTTGATGCAACTATCACATAAAATATAAGAAATATGTTTGTCCTAAAATCTCAGGACATTTGCCATGTTGACAATTACATGTCAGGACATAACTGCCTAAAGAGGGACTGTCCCTCGCAAAGTGAGACAGGTGGTAACCCTATGTCACACAGTGGCCAATTGAAAAGGTGGAAACACAACCGTTGACTGTGGGGAAGCAATGTCCACAACAGTCGGACATGTGTAAGGAATAGCTTGGACATAGGAAAAGGTGCCATCCTACCAATGAGTAGAACAGGCTGGCAAAATCCGGAAGGCAGCTGTATAATCCGAACGTGTATGTGACACAGTCGAACGGATAGTACCCAGATACACCAACCAAGTAATGAAAGGGAAGCAAGGGCGTGTACCTATGTGCGTGAGGTATAGCATGTGGAAAGCAAACATGGCAGGGTAGTCCACACAACCATAAAGGTACCCAACACATGTAGGGTAGTCAATGTGTAACTCTGGCCGTGTCATGGGCCAACAACCAAAGTAGTGCTCTATGGGGTGTGAGTAATTCGAGTGTGAGGGGCGTGTGTTTAATGGTAAATTCCTCAAAGGCGATACTTGTGTCGTATGCAGAAAAGGTGAACCGGAGGTGTATGAGGGGGCAGCAGGTGAAGTGGAAAGAAACACAACCTCATGTAGAAACAGCTGCAAGACTAGCAGACAGGACATAGTGTAGAACACAATCCCACAAACATGAATATGGAAATATGTGAGACAAATGTATAGATACGGCACCATCACATACCCACAGATGGGTCCTGATGGAACTGGCCATAACAAATGCAACACACCTGGATGCATAATAGCCTACCCAGCATACCCACCACAACACACAACCTGCCACCATACCAGAACGTCCACCAAATCCAGCCATACTTGGTCCACTGGTTTGCTGCAGAAACAGCTACACACAGTGACTCCTACGCATATGTAGTAGGTATTGTCACCCTAGGCAGTATCAGGATTGCAAACCATGTATCCCCTGCAGGTAAAACCCCCTGCACGTTTTCGTGTAGCCACAAAAATCTTCGTTATCTAACTTGTTTTGGTCTTGATCAATTTTTGGGATATCCCTCACGCGATGACCAACTTGTGTAAATAGTAGAATGGGTATGACGACATGATGTCCAATCCAGTAGATATCTGGACACAAGTCAGAATGTGCAGTGGAGGTCCATGACACTGTCCAGCCCTAAGTGGGCATGCATAAACTACCACCCAGGATAAAATACCTTCCCGTGATGCATGTGTCCAGACACGAATAGGAGGGAGAATATAATGCACACATTTGCAAAGTGGAAAATGGCATGAGAGCGAGGAAGACACTACGTAAACAGGTCAACCCTGATCAAGTGTGAGGGACACTGACTGTGTGCAGTCATGACTGACCATACCTGTCAACCTGTGTGAGCAAGATATCTGGACAGAGCCGTGAATATAAGTGAGACAAAGGTCCAAAATCAGGGATAATCTGTAAACGTATCTCTTAGAAACATAGAATTTGATAGCATAAAAGTTTGCACATTGGCATTAATGTCTGGAGTATGAAGTCTGAAACCCAACTGTCTGTCAGCACATTCAGACTGCAGTCTTTAATGCTGAGCTACTGCTGTGCCAGAACACAACAGCATATTACAGAGGTCCGTGCCATACCACTCAACTGTCCAGATATTCGCAGAATGACTAGGGTCACCACCTGTCCCACTTTGCGAGTAACAATCCCTCTGTAGGCAGTTGTGTCCTGTGAAAAATATCAAGACATAGCAAATGTCCTGAGAGTTTATTTCCTAATTTACTTTAATAGTCGCATAAAACAGTTATTTTATATATGAATCCTCAATATGTTATGTGAAGTAGCATAAGCAATTCAAATGTTACTAGAATAAGCTATTATATGTACAAAAAAGGTTAAAGTTCAGTACTATGTACGGCTGTAGGTATGTTTTGTCCTGGAAAATCTGACATCTCTACAGAACATGTCCCACTTTGGGCAGTCGAAAAGGTGGCAACCCTAAGAATGACCACAGGTTCGCCCCATAGTGTTGGTGTGTGCCTCCGACAATCTGCACCAGTGTGGTAAATAGCTGAGGATTGATGTCACTAAATAATGAGAAATATCCTGAGTATAAGACTCCACAACCTGCAGAAAAATCATGATAATTCAAAACCTAGCATTCTATCAACGTTCTAAGCTTGTAAGAGCAATCGTTAAAATGTGTCCCTAATTGTCCCCCCATCGTGTAGGTTTTGCACAGGTTCGGTGCTCTAAGAGGTTGAGAGGTATGGTCCGTACATATTTATAGGAACAGCCCTTCACACTTGTGTAATGTACAACTGCATACCTGTAGTCACTTCATGCCCAAAAATAATAATCCCCGTATGACTGTATACAGGTAATAGTCAAATGTGAATGGGAACACCCCTCGCCGTGGAGTATGGACTGTAACAACCCCACCCATAATATGTAATGTCAACAGAATAAGCTGCTGACAGGTGCCCAAACACCTGTGTCTATAAACACAGGTAAAACTTCAAAATAGGGAGATAATCCCTGTCCATATGCTTCGTCTGACATTTCACCTCGGCCAGGGAAGTTCCGTTTACCAGGTGGACAAGCCAAAATCCAGATCACTACATGATAACCCTGACAATCAAAGACCTGTATGTGGCTGGACTATATGCCTTGGTGTTCTGCATATCCTCGGAGTGATTAACAATGCAGCCGGAGTCCACAGCAGTAGGCAATAGGGAATGTGTAATATGTAGTACCACCTTTTTCCCAGCAGCAGAATGGATGCCTGTGTCATAGGTGAAGCGGTGAGGCGTATGTTGATGTTGCTAAGTACTATGGGTATGCATATCAATGAGGGAGAACACCAATAGAATAGTGGTTCCGGTATCCGGCCAATGTGAATGCAGTCCCGGTTGACCTACGACCACTGCACATATAACTTGAAAGTGTAATGAAAGCGTTCGTGCAGTACACACATTTAAATATGTAAAGGTGAACGTGTGTTTCGCACTAGTCTGTAAACTGGAATACAGATATGTAACTGTTACGGTCAGAATTATGAAAGTTCACAGAAGCACAATTATCTATGAAACATATGTAACCCACAATAAGGATATGCAAGTACACCTGCTCGTGTGTAATCCGCTCACAGAATAGAAAATGAATGGTGTTTTTCCCATGTTCTATGTACATGGCTCATACCTGTTAAACCTGTAAAGTACGAAACCGGACAAAGCCATAACAACAACTGGTACAAATAGGGACAATCCCAGATATTGCCCTAACAAACATAGAAAGTGGGTAGAATAACAGGTGTGTCGCTAGCATGGATTCTCTGAAGGGTATGAAGTCGTAACCTGAAATGTTTGTCATTATTTACCAACGTCAGTCTTTAATGATATGCCACTAACTTGCCAGATAGACACAGGGTTATGAAAAATGGACAAAATATAAGAGGCAAACAGCTGTACATGCAGCGGAAATCTGTACAGTTGAAAGGTATGATATGGAGATATATATACACATATATCCACAGACATAATCCAAAGCAAATTACGAGATGAGGAATGTACAGACATATGTATATATGTACATATATATATATCTATACACACACGATACATGAATAGATATATACACAACAAACAGATGTCCCTGTACATATAACACATGTACATATATAGGTCACGGTATAGCTAATATGGATAGACAGACAGACATGCATGAAAGGAGAATACACCAATGGTTTCCAAACCATTGCCCAGAAAGTACCAGTGTGGCAGGGCCTGCAAGTTCTACACGTTAAACATGAATATAGGTGTCCTTTGCAGGACCTCAAAAATTGATCCTGTACGAAGTGCGAACCATCATTGATGCAAAAGAAGTCACACCTGCAATTATGATATAGGTGTACATGCAACAGTAGCAGGTGCAAGGGTAATAACACAAGGGTCGATTGAATGTATGACGTATGAGCTGATATCCACAGAGTGGGGAGTGCTTGGAAGTGTCCTCACACTTTATTATCACTCACATTAAACATGTCTAATGGGTACTGTGGAGGTGTGTCAGGTATGGGAATCATTGGTATGCAGAATTGGGCCAAGGTGTTGGTTGGCACAGATCTATTATGTACGCCCCATGGGAGTGATCAATATACCTATGTGGTTATGGCACACGCCTACATTCTCCAGAAAGGTGCAACCCATCTACTGGATATTGTGTAAACCAATGGGGGAAGACATAGGGACCGATATTAGTGCCATGTAGGCGATTATCATGGATGGACACGCGTACGACCAAGATGGTAACCATACCTGCCAGAATGTCAGAATAAGACAGCTGGACTAAGGCATAGTACACGACAGACAAATAGGGACTATATTAACTATATCTCAGACAAAGTCAGACTGTTGATAGAATAATTGCATAGTCAGGAATACAAATGTTATGAGAGTTAGTAATCATAAAATAGAAATGTCAGTCATGATTACCTAACCGCACAGTCCGTCATGGCTTGCCAGCAATCTACCAGAAAGGCACATTATCATGACAAATGTAACAAAATCATAGGTCAAACCCCAGAGCGTATACCCATAATGTGTACAGGTGAGAGGTATGAAGGTAACCCGTCCTAATGAAATGTACAGAACTAGTGATACTAGGTGGACAGGTGAGAAGAAAGACGTCAGGACAAATGACAAAACATGTACAAGTCATAAGCATGTTTGTCCACAAATGTGAATTACAATGTATGGCATGTGAAAGTCAATGTGGAAGGTTAAAAGACTCAAAAGACATGTGTACCTCAGGGTGTCATGCAGTGTCACTGATACAGTGTCCAGTCCCCCATACTCTTACGTGAGCTCTGCCACTGATGGAAAGCGCAAATACCGGCGTACACATAAGGTACATGATGGAATAATGAGTGTGGATAAGCACCTGTTGGCCTGTGTGAGGAATATAACCCAGTGGTTGGGTGTGTCCTGCAATAGGAATGTAATGGTAACTGGCCTGTGATGGCGCCATGTATTGTATGTATTGGCATAAGGAAATTGATGTCCAGTATCAGAAACATACCTCACAACTGTACGAATGTGCAGATGTATGCCTCATATGTGTGGTGTGTTCCTCTCACAATCTCTGCCTGTCTGCCAAATATCTGAGAACTGACATCATTAAATAATGATAAACATATGTGTTTAAGACCCCAAATCCCTCAGAAAGGTAATACTAATGCAAAACCTATAATACTGTCAACTATCTACGTCTGTAAGAGCAATATGTAGAATCTGCCCCTATCTGCCCCCCATCATGTTAGGCTTTGTACAGATGTTTTGCACTAGGAGGTTGATAGGTATGATCAGAAACAGATACATGTCTAAGGAAACAGCATTATCGACTGTAAGATAACTCAGAAGGTATGAAAAGCGCTGCAGTAGGAAGTTCATCCGCAGGTATGTGCTGACATGTCAAATGACACAGCAGTCTACAGGAAGTACCTATAGGGTGTCACCTTTATCAATGATGACAGTGGGACATACCCACAGCCATGCATACACCACAAATAGACATAGCACACAGCAAAGCCTAGGCCATGATACATGAAGCCTCCGGCGTGTATGGATTGAGTGAGAGTACAGCAAGGAAAGATGACTGCCAAGCTATTCAGCAACCACCTGCAGGGGCTTGCAAGACCACCCGTAACACGAACATTGCACGGGCAATGTTGGGATTTGCAACATATCCCATTTGTATGTGTAAGCTATGTAAATGATATAATTATAGAGTTGCCACCTTTCCAAATGCCCATAGTGGGACATTTGTGCTATAAACATCAGATTTTGCAGGGCAAAACATACCCACGGCCAGTACAAAGGACAGAACTTCAGTTTTTTGCCTGAATAAAAGTTTATTCTTGTAGCATTTTAGTTTGTTATTCTGTTTCTTATAACAATTAGGTGTTTCAGATACAGAATAACTGTTTTAAGCAACTATTACATAAAATATAGAAAATAATTTTGTCCTAAAATCTCAGGACATTTGCCATTTTTTCACACTTTTTGCAGGACACAACTGCCCAAAGAGGGACTGTCCCTCGCAAAGTGGGACAGGTGGTAACCCTACGTAATTATGCGATACATGAAACAGTAATCTGTCCGTGCAAGACCAGAGTTATGTGCAGAAATGTACCCGGATGTTATGCGACTAACGTTTTGCACATTGCTAAACGGAGCAATGACAGCTGCAAATACAGTATGAATACAGTCGAAGAAGCATGCCAATGTCCAAGTCCAAGGCCAGTGGCAGCTTTGTCCATTGGATATCAATGAACCAGTTATTGTCCTCCCCCGATCCCTGGTGTGGAAGTGTAGCGCAGCGCCACGAGAACGCGCTGTGCTTCAAAACAAGACATATGGATAATATACATACAAAATGGAGGTTTAGTTAGATGTTAGTACACCATGCAGATAAATGGCAAGCTGGAGACAACATGGCTGTGCCCAACTACAACATGCAGTCGCAATGCAGCCCCATCATTGACACCTGTATATGGTGACATACAGACAGTACAGTTGGTTGCACATCCAGTATGGAGGGATCTGTGTACATAACATGGTGATCCACCTGTGTAGATGTATGTGTGCCAGGGATGGCTCACAGGTGTGTCACATGTCACCCTACCATGCCATGTGAAAACAGTACTCTATGTCGCTGTTACTTGATTGTGATGACTTAACGCATACACAGCGGTCAGGTGTAGCCAACTGTATGTCACGTGACACCTGTATCACTGACATCCACCTGTGTGCACATAGCCACACAATTGCCAGACATAGCGTTGGTACACATACTGCAGACAGTACCACTGCATGTCTATCAAACAGATCATCTTATGGCAGGTGTATCATTCCCAGCACTGTCATGTGTGTCCGCTTGTGTGACCACACATGCCACATATGGTGGGGACTACGTCCCAGATGTAGCACATCCCTGTACACTGTTGTACAGATCTATACATACTGCAGAGTGGAAAGCATGAGGTCGGCAGGTGTGGTGCATCACACACATCGGCTATCCGTACACACATAGCTGGTTACAACAGTGTGTCTGTGTATGCATGTATGACTGTCTGGTGCTTGGTGTGAGGGTGTATGCTACCACACTGTGGAAACAGGATCACTAACCCCTCATGGTGATGCAGTCTACAACCCTGTTGATGCCATCGATCCCAGCCATACTGGCTGCCTGTGCATGTCCCTTCTCTGTACCACGTCATGTGGGTGCAAAGTACTGCGAGGGTGATGGCAACATAGGCACGGGTCTACACATGAACACTATGGGGTGTGTTATAGTGCTGTAGACCCCGTGAATGTGGCCATGTACCTGTACTGTGACAGGGTATTACTGCTACACAGTGTGGCCTCATGCTATTAGGTGGCCTCTAACATCATCATTGGCCTGACCGCTGTGTACAACCCCTGCACCATGTCAACATACCTGTAATATTTCCCGGTATGTATGTCACATCTCTGTCCGCTGTAGCCTGTTCAACTGAGCACATGTTTCAGGTGCAGTATATGTTTGGACATCTGTGTCATGTTCGGACATCTGTGTCATGCCGACTGTCCAACAGTCAGGTTGAAGGTGCGTTTAGCATGCTGATATTGCCATAAGTGCCTGTGAGTACTCCACAGTTACACATGGGGGACTGCAAACACTGCTACCTGTAGGCACATGTCAGTACACCATAGGAGGAACCAGGGCATTACCAACATGCTGTTACTGTTGTAACCGAGACACATACTGTGAACATATCACAATGCATGCTGCACCTGGACTACATGGTATGACTGGTGCACATTGACAGTACACCACTGATGTCACATACACATCTCTCAGTATTCACACACGTCCAATGCAACATACACATCCCTCAATATGCATACACAAGTAATGTGAGATACACCTCTCAAATCTCAGTATTCACACACGACCAATACAACATACACATCCTGCAATATGCATACACAAGTAATGTTAGATACACCTTTAAAGTCTGTTCACCCTGTGCATCAGACCATATGAGCATATCCCTGCACCAATGGTGTGGATGGCAGGGATGTGGCATAGGCTTCATCATATGCACAGGGTGATACTGTTTGTCAGGGGCATAGGCTGCACCAATGGATGACATCATGTGCGCGGGTAAGGGCCAGTGATTTGAATGGACATGTCTGTTCTGTATGTATGTGGGTGTTGTGGAGCCCTACAGTTGTGTTCGCTGTGTGCATGTATGTGTGCACACAGTTCTGTCATTTGTGAGGCCTACACAAGGGTATTATGGACAGCTCCAGAATGTACAGACCAGGTTGTACAGTTCACTGTGACTGGCCACGGCGACGTGTCTTGTGCCTGCCAGGGGTTGTACGGGCACTACCAGGCAGAGGTAGAGAATGGCTACTGTCCGACGACACATGGCCACTGGAACCATGTCCCCACCGGGAACATCCAGGGCCATGTCCACATGGCCTGCTGTGACCTGGTATGGACATCACAGCACCAGCTGCACAACTACTGCTACCGGCACTATGGGAGCGGCCATGTGAGGTGGCACGCACGCGGTGACCTGCACTAGGTGGTGTAGCTGGCCTACGTCCATATGTCCTATGCCTCACCCCTACCAGATGTTCCAGCCCAGACAGCTCACGGATTGCCATGCCACGGTTGAGGATTCTGACCATTTCACCCAATCGCCTGTCCAGAACATCAGCAAGCTGCTGTTGAGCACCTGCCAATGCCTGGATGTTGTTGTTTAGGGTACTGATAGCAGTCATCTACAGCCTCTGCCCTTCTCTGTTCTGCCATTCGGCACATGCCTGTGCTGCCATTACAGTCTGGAACATGTATCTGGTGATCCCAACTGCTGCGCTATGTCCTGCAGGTGCATGTCTGCCAGAGGTCCTCCTATGAACAGCACCAGCCACATGCCTGTGTGGCACTTCTGCAGTCAATATACTGCCACCATGGTGTGGAGACACACCTTCTGTAGCCACCACATGTTCCTATTCAACGCTAACAAATGATGACTGTCCTTCTTCTATGGCCACTGTAGATGCGGTATGTGTTGGCAACTGAACTGTGTGCGGGGAAGAGGGGGACGTAGCTAGGATGTCAACCGTTGGCACAGATTCCACCCGTGACATCCCTGCCTGTACCTCGTGCAAATGTTCATCACTGCTAGCATCTGTGGGGACACTATCAGATGGACCACAGGAGAGTAATGCACCTACATCACCTGTGAATGCAAAGAAATACTCTACATTACAATAGACACAACGACACACACACACACACACACACACACACACACACACACACACACACACACACACACACACACACACACACACACACACACACACACACACACACACACACACACACACACACACACACACACACACACACACACACACACCGACACACACACTGACACACCATGCATGTGAGATGACAGATGGCATGCAGCATGCTTGTGATACAGCTGGCAGCATGCAGCTCAGACATCAATAGTGCTTGCAAGCATACCTCCTGGAATGCACACTACAGCAGGCAGGTGTCATATCATTATCCATGCAATTCACACGATCATGGTAGTATGCATGCATCCACGTGATATACCATGTGGACCAGAACAGGATAACAGTACACATGGCTGACGTGACCTTGACATGTAATCTGCTGACATGTTCATTAACATGCATGCATGCCTGACACAATGGTGTTGTGACACGTACAGCATTGTACTGGGAATCACATTGCGATGTTGTCCATATGCCCTACAGATAGAATGCATGTTGAGCAAATGTGCATGGGTATTGGAAGGGGACTGGGCCATCTACATTGCTGTACAGTGTGAAATACAGACTCTGTGCCATTGCATGGCATCATGAGGTGTCTATATTGCTAAACAGTGCATGTTATGTACACATTGCATATCCAGAACTGTATGCACACCCATGACATACCTGTGGATTGTGACCTATGATGCTGAGGTGTATACACACCCAACCATGCTGTGTCATGTGTCAGGTCACTGGAGGACATACAGATGGCACCCCTTGCACAATGACTACAGAGTGTTAGCTACCTTGCAACCATGTCCACACATAGCAGACCTGTCACGTCACCATTTCACACATGACATTGATGTACCACGCACACATGGTGCACAGCTAACAGTGATGTCCTATGGCAGGGGGATAGGTACTGTTTCTGTGGCCTGGTGTCACTGTCAGTGGAATCTGCGAAGGTGACTACCGTCATGCTATGACACAGACAGCATGTTCAACACATCTTATGAGGTACATGTCACTGACACCTCCGCTAGCTGTATACAAGCAGTTATGATATGCAGCGTACCACATCACCTGTACAATCGGTCTAGTACGGCTGTACTTGGACCATGTGTGGACAAAGTGGGACAGGGTGTATCCACATCCCGTCTTCTGTGTAACTACGTGTCTCTGGCCATCCCACATGGCCATGTGTGCACATGTGTTGGTCATGTATGTGATGGCCATCTATCACACATGTCTGTGTTGTCCCATATGACATACACCCATAGATGTTGGTTATGTCACCATCCACAGGGCTATGCAGACAGCAGGTGTATGTGGGGTATGGGTTATGGGGAATTGTGACAATATTGCAACCAAAACTCTACGTGTCTCGGACATGTCGGATGGAACATCACCATGTGTGAAACCTTTGCAGGGGCATATAACACAATGGTGATGCCTGTGGTCTGCCCATATCACAGCTCACTGTGCAGTACTGGTTTGTGTACCACACATTCTGTTCCACTGTATAGTACATATGCCTCCATTGTAGAACACCTCCACTGTTGTATGCACAGCTGGACACACATGTAGCAATGACAAATACTGTAGTTTCATGTCTGTGTATCATTTCAGTTGTATATATTGCACATGGGTGGCCTGTGTGGATGATGGGTGATGCAACCTGTATATCCATGTATTAACTGGCCACATGGCGAATAGATCTATGCTGTGACATGCATGATACTAATGATAGACTCACCTGCAACGGACTCTTGTCTGTGTGGCACACCAGAGGTACCTGTATAGGGTGACTCAGCAGTATGAACATTATTCATGACTGTATGACAGCCACAGGGTGCACAGTGCAGGTTAACACATTCGCCTGTACAATAGCATATAGTCAGCACATGTGTGCATACCATACCTCTCAAACTCTTAGAACAATAAATGTGGACAACGCCTACTATGATGGGGGACATATAGGGACAACTGTGACATATTGCTCTTACTAACCCGAATATTTGATAGACCAATAGGTTTGCATGCACATGGGATTGCAATGGAATGTGCAGTCGTAAACACAACTGTATGTCATCATTTAATGACTCCATTCCTCAGCTATTTGCCAGAAAGGGACAGATATTAAGGGGAACACACCGACAATATGAGGCAGACATCTGGACATCCTGCAATTACCTGTACAGTTCGGAGGTATGGTGCATACATAAGGTAGCATAAAGCATGTGTGTCCACATACCTTGCATATGTTGTTACATTACATGATGTACACTGACACATGCACATACGTGGGATATACTGGCCATATGTTCAGTACTGACTTACCAGGCAACTCCAGGCTCATTGGTTGGGAGACACCCACCTCCACGATGGCAGCTACTGTTTGTGCGGGCTGTTCCTAGGGTGTTCCCAGACTGGGCAGTAGCTCCTCCGTGTGTGTGAGTGGAGGCTGGTTTGGTGGCCCACCACCCGTACCACCTTGTTCTCTGGCGATTGCAGTGGCACGCTGTTTTGCATGACGTATGAGGTCCGTGCAGTGTCTGCGCACCTGCTGGTAGGTGCAGTTGTGGCCACCCACTTCATTGACCCTCCTGCAAAGATCCTGCCACAGGTCATCCTGCTGCTGTGCATGCTGTGGCACGTGGTTGAATAATGCCTCGTAGTTCTCATGGAGGTATGGTATTACGACATCATCCTCCTGTCGGCTATATGCTGGTAGGCGTGTACGCGGCATTATCTGTAAGACATGATGAAGGTGACAGGTCACATTTATAGACATGTACAGTGATACTGCTGCACATACATTCTTGTACATTCGCACAGTTATCTTTGCAAATCAACATGACACTAACACGACTGGCATGTATGTGTCCCTCACATGTAACACCCAGTATGCATTAGATATCATCCCCATATATGTGTGTCACCTCATTAGTGTTCCTACTGCATGTGCCATCAGTCTCCATGTGGACATGTCTGTTTGCATGCACTGGTGTTCTTACCTTTCTACCCATGCCTGATGTATCCACTGTAATGCTGTTGACCCAGATGCTGTGGATATGTCACATATCAACACAGACACAGCCTTACTGGACTTGGGCAGTGACAATGCACCAAGTACGCATGGAATCCTGTACATGCATCCATTTTTCCATAGACATCTACAATGCACAGCTGTTCAACATCCTGCCACGGATCACCTGTGTTACACATGTGATAGACATGGGACAGTGGCTAGTCGGATGTCATTCGCAGGTAAGGTTATCGGCTATAGCATGTACGAGCTGGGTTTCCTAGCTGTATCCGACACCCATTATGCCACCACGATGGGCATCAGTGACACATTACTGATCCAGATAGGTGATACTACATCTACCATACGGCCATCACACCATGTATGGCGGGAGTGATATGTGCAGCTATGTGGACAGGGCTGCATGGTATGGCGGGAGTATGTCACAGGTATGGCACAGGGATCTGTCCAGCATGTGGCCATCCTAGTCGTAGGACAGTGGTTGTCCATGATGTATGTCTTTCAGATCAGGTTATGGACATGTAGCATGTCTAACAGCATAGTGTCGCATATGTCTGTATGCAAGGTGAATAGCATGCTACATACTGGAGGTGAGTATTGTGGAGGCTGGTATTGGCCATCCACGCATGGGCCCTACCCCTGGAGGGTGATGTGTATTCCAATATTGGTCACATGGGTGCTGTGTATGCCTGTCCAATGATCTCCATGCACATGGATACCACCCTGTCATGTCATGGGTACCTTGGATGACTACCTAAAGGGCCAGGGAGATGTCTCCAGCTCAGGGAGATGTACTACACTACACCATCCCTAACACAGTGTCCATACTGTTGACCACAACCTAGGTGTTTCCTAATGGGTACGGGGGTATTCCCCTACTGGTGTCATTGCTGATATCATCCACCAGAATGTGCACATATGTCACGCACATCACACACACAGCCCATTCTGTATGTTGTTCACAACACTATGACAACAATTGCCCATAGGTCATGGCCATTCACATCATCACATACACAGATGGCTGACATTTGTCTGTGTGGTATGGGCTACAATGTGGGTGCAGTACAGCACATTAACCCTGGTTTACTGTAGCTGACACTGTGTAATATGCACATGTCACTGTAGCACCTTTGGTAGTTGTGAGTCTGTCAACAGGCCACTAGTAGAACACTCCTGTGACATACACAGGCATCTGTAGCCAAACATCCATACTGTCTTGTACATCTGTACTGCTAGCATCTACATTGATAATGGTTCATGAACCTGCAGACCATACCCGGCAGTGTTCTGATGCGGTGCCACCAATCATGACTGTTGTCAACACATGTGGGTTGATAGTATACAACACCCTATCTGTAATGTGTGGGCATGCTCAGCACTTCTTCAGAGCTTCTTGGCACGTTATGAGCTACTGCTTAGTTTAGCACCCATTTCACACCAGTCCTCACAGGTACACTGTCTGTTGTCTGTCCATACATTTCCAGTCCAACTGGCATGTACCAGTGCTATTGCCTGTCGCTATGATGACTATGTTGTACATGTGGCAATAGAGCTATACTCATGTCCACAGTCAATGCACACCTCCCCACATACAACAGTACAGCCTGTGGGGGATGCACATATGCAGCCCTGCTGGGGGTTATACTGTCACCAACCCTGACTGCACCTGACAGTCATGTGGGGTTGCACAACATTGGCAATGCACCCCACACATAGGCCACACATATGGAGACACCTTGTACAGTACCCCTACATACTCTGTGTGGGCACCGACAACAGCCCACATCACCAAACACAACCACACCAACCTGTAGCCCACAGACACTTGTGCCCATCACATACAGCCAATAGGGTGTCAGAATATACTCAACACACCTGTCTTAGGTGAATGTCGGCAGTCACACTGCTGTTCCACTCAGCAGGTGACACAAGGCGATAGTCACTCACATCCTGCTGTCCAGTAACTGGTTCTGTAACATAACCTATGCACACATGCCACAAGTCAGCAGGTATGGTGTGACTCCCCTTCCATGTTTGTGTGACAGACATTGTCACTCAGGGCACAGACTACATGTGCAGGGACATGCAATAGCCCACCAGTGTTGTCGCCCTGCTGGTGTGGTCCACGCCCTGGGAAGCATTTTGCGTTCATCTGGACCTGTTACCACTGTACTACGAATGACTGTGTCACTCCCAACAGTTGTCCCTGCTTCTGCTGTCATTCCACAGGCATCTAGTATATGTCCACATTGACAGACCCGGCCAAACAACATGATGCTGTGGCACAGTTGACCTGCACCTGTCAGACCTGGGAATACGGATCACATGTTGGTCTCTTGCTGCTGTTATACTGCCTGTCTTGCACAGTGCCCAATAACAGTCACCACCAGAATGGGAACAGGCTAGCGAAGCATGTGGTCATGTCACACAATGTTTGACATCATTCTCTGTGATGCACGCAGGCAAGACACACCTGATACTGCACCACGGCAATATCTCTGCAGTGACTGGGACCTACCTCTTGGTTCTGCAGAGCACACCTGCAATGACTGGGTATAGACAGACCGTACCTCTCAGGCACGTACCTGGACTGGCACACTCACAGCTGAGGTGTCCCCATATTCCACTATGTTGTACACACATCCCGGCTGGTTACTTCGCACAATGCATCACAGGTGCTCCACGTGCATATGACTGTGTCCGGAACTACTGCTGTTACTAATGTGAGACTGACAGTAACCCACACCTAACTGTGATAGCCGCACATGTACTGGCACATTAGGCATACACTGTGCATGAGTCATAACCTCCGCTCAGCTGGTTCGACCCATACACCACCTCCAAGACCAACAGTATCCTTGACATGGACACTACCAACATGTGACTGCTGTTCGACACCTGCGGTTGTCCCCTCATTGGTGGAATCTGAACATCTGCTACCCACCCTTATTAGCCACATACCAGCACCACACACTTCACGGCATACACAGTAGATGAGTACTACAACACCAACTACAGATGTTGTATGACAGCGGTAGTTGCTGTTGTGACACACGTGCAGGTGGACAATGCACATGCAAATGCTGAGACATACCCCAGTGCACTTCAATAGCACGTACATGACAATGTGGTTCATGCTATTCCACACAGAGCCATGCAGGTACACACCAAAATACAGACGACACTCTGGGGGTGCAGCCCCATGGACATACTTTACAACAACAGGTGGGGACTGTTACACAGTGGTGTACATTCCCATGGGCAGGGTGACACACTGGTCAGCCGCGGTATGGCCACAGGATCCCATATCACATACACCATAACTAGCTACATACACATTACTGCGACACATTCCGAGATGTACCACAGGGCATTTTATTGGTATGTCAGTAGTCGTATGCAATACCCACATTTGCTCGCACATACAACTGTCACTCTGGAACATGACAGTAACAGGTGATGTTGGCAACATCCTGTCTGATGGCTTCATTGCTAACATTACACCCTCTCACTCCCTGCAGGGCCACATTCCTTGCAGGTACATTGTGGTGTACCTGCAGTTACACCTACACAGTACTGACCTGCACTCTATATGTCCTAGGACACAGGCCCCTTGTCACGCTGCAATATCCCAGGCTGTGATGTCCACAGAACTCTGAACCGCATTTCTCCCCACTGGGACACCATATTCAGTAATAGCCTTGTACCAGACATTGTGGCCACTGACTGGCACACAGCAACTGTAACACTCCTCACAGGTGGCGCCACAGTGCATGACTGGGACTATTGCCCTACACACCTCACTGGTCTGTTATGCACGGCTATAGGGCACATAATCATAGACATCATTTGTCGAGTCTCTGTTGTGCCCCAGTCCTTTGATGCCAGCTGGGTTGGTCTTGTTGGGGCCACAGCATGCCTCCTACACCTGTTGAACACCTTTCCTACAGTCGCCAGAGTTGTTGAAGACGACATGGGTGTCCACACAGCCTGCATTGTCCTCTTGCTGCCATTCAGCATAGTTCTCCATTCTGGTATTGACTACATACACATCCACCTGCACATCACAACATATGTCTCTGGATGTTATTCAATGTGGCTAATGGATGGGACACACACACTGAGGGTGGCATACCAAATCACATACTGCAATCCAGTTACACTTGGCTTACCACAGTCCTCAGTCATGGGGTCCTCATGTTCGGTATATGCTTCCCTGAGGTACAGGCTACCACTGAGGGGACTTCCGTGCCTAGCTTTACAGACCACTGCATACCCAGTGCCATTGTTGCTCCACCAGCTGATACAGACCTTATCCATACAGGTGTCACTGTGACAGATACCGATATGGACATCATGGTCTCAACTTGCATGACACTTGGTGTGTACATCACCTTTGCAGTACACCATCCTCCCACTGGTTATCACATAGGTGTTATTCCCCTACATACATGTTGCATTGTACATGTGTGTGAGACACATGTATGTCGCACACACTCCTGTGATTACCACATTGTCACTGTGGCGTGGATATCCTTCTACATGTTCACACATGTCTGTCCTGGGTGTGTAGCTGGTACATAGGCACCCATTGTACCTTTGAACACCGGATGTATACACACATCCATGGGTACAACACCCCACATAGGGTGTACCTTACACAACAGGTTTACATACCCCAACATTAAAACACCATGATGTTTATTGAGCTACACCTGGTGACGTATGCGGCTTATGTACAGACACCACATCTGTACACATTTGCAGACTACATACTCAGGGGTGACGTCTGCTGCAAAGACAGGGCCCATGTCTGCAAATATGTTTATGGATATACTCCGCATACACAACATACACAATAGCCACTATGACCATGATGCTCATGGATATGTGCACACATGCGACTGTGTGTGGCATGTGCTTGGGGGTTGCATTCCTAGACCAGACACTCACCATGCTTTGGGACATGTTTCCTATGTACATCACGCATGGACAGTCAGTAGCAGTGTTCATGTGATACCTCGCTTGCTGGATGGTGGACACGTATGCCAGGGATCACTGCAGTGGCTGTACTGTGCAGTGATGCAGGTTACACATGGCTCTTCTGTTCACAGGACACTACCCTGGAGAGGTGCCACTGGTGTGCACACTGTAGTTGTTGTTACACATTGACTTGCCAGACTGCATGGTACACCACTATGAACCTGTGCAGCTATTACATGTCCATTGTGCATGGTTACTGGTAAAGCCCTTCCAGTTAGATTGGCTGTCACGCTATTACAATGTCCTGTGACTACGTGCCATATGTCTACTGTTATTGTACACGCCAATCATGTTCATGTTTGTCTGTCACATCTCTTCCACTATTCTAGTATGGGAGTAATGTTTGTGTCCTTTGCAAATGCACAGAGTGGAGTACATAGTTATTTCATCATAACTGTTTATACATATCTTAATTACATAGTACTCACATCACTATATGATACCTTTGTTATGCATCATATGCCTGTTCTCCTGTGTAACATATCTGACGTATCAATCTACTGTGCTATACATTACACATGTTTTACATGGTATCCCATAATTCAACCATTACTTGCACAGAGGGTCCACCTTAGACATGTCATTGACGTTATATGCCCATAAACATGCGTACTGTTACAGTATATCTACATATACTATCCCCTGCTATGGCACATACTTATTGGACATACCCTGCCACTGACGGCAGGTCGTATGACATTGTTCTATTTAACGCCGTCATGTTGCATCCCTTGTGGAGTCTGTGCTGTTTACCGTGTGGCCCACTGCTGGACGCACATCTTCTACAAGCATTGGTACGATCAGCGAGACATCACTACATAAATAGCATTCCCCATTTTATGCATGGTGGACACTGTTAATTACTGCAAACCAGGCTATGCATACACTGACATTACGTAATTCAGAACATACTATACATACAGTTAGTGTTATACATACCTTGATATCATTCTGGTGTTTTGTCTCTATCTCGCTCCTCTGTATCACTCTTTTAACTGTTATACGGTATGAGCATACAGTTTGCATATCTGGCAAGTCATCCTTATATACGTCTATACCTGCAACATGTGGTTTGCTGCCGCCAATTGGTGGTCTGGTGTGACTAATTATGTGCACTTCAGCTGTGCAGCTACTGCATTCACCAATTACGCTGCAGCAGTGGGGTATAATTGAATTCATCACCTGGGCATTGGCCATTTGCCCTGACTTCTGGGAGACGGCCTGTATTGTGTTTTGTTGTGTGTAATTGCAACTGCTTTGTGTAGAGCCAAGTCTATTTTGGGGTCATGTCCCCCGTGGATTGTGTGTGATTCTACCTGTGACTGTACCTGTCATCCCACCCGTCTGATAAAGGACTATTGCAAACACCTGTAACATCGCCGTTTGTTCCATTATACGACAGATACAATTTTGCATGGCGCCTTTAAATGTGTCTCACAAGGTATGTCAATGGTTCAGCAGATGTAATTGACTAACTAGATGTTTGAGCTGTGGTTACGGTCTGTATTGCTATTGTTTACAGTGTGGGGGATTTAGGCAGGTGTACGTAGCATATACGGTTTTGTGGGGCTTGCATTTCTACGTAGTCCATATATATGTGTGGGGGCCCTTTCCCTAATTACTGTGCTATCACTTAATAGACTTCTATTACGGGAATTTACTGTGGGCCATGGTTAATTGGTTTCAATATGGTATGCAGGTGCGGTTGATACTTCCATACCTCCGGATGTACGGCGATATGTGCAGAGATATTTGTAAATGAACGCTATCCGATGTATGTCTGCCCCAGATATTTGCTGTCATTGCAGTGGTGTTGTTGTCAGACCCTCTGTCACATGGCTTGCCACCTTTTCATATGGCCATAGTTGGACACTTGTGGGTTACACAGTGGTGTTTACAGGCTGACATATGGCCACGGTCAGTACACGGGATAGCACATACTTTTATCCTCTTTACAAACCTATTGTTCTTGGTCCTTCACTACGTATCGGTTTGCATGTAACATTTCCGTTTCTTACATACAGGCATGAGTATTTCCTGCAACTATTGCATATTATGTGGAACATACTAATGTCCTACACTCATGGACAGCTGCCCTTTCTAATGTTTCATGTCAGGACACACCTGCCCAGGGGGGGATCCGTCCCTCCCAATGTGGGACAGGTGTTTAATGCATGTCTACGAATAGCTATACCCACACCTACTGTAGTCATCTACCTCTGAGTTGCCACCTACAGACACACTATGCGGACACCCACAACACACTTTAGTCACACGGGAACACACATGGCACCCTCATCACACACATACACAGGCTACTTCACACACAACCACAGTTGTACACGGTACCTACGTGGTCTGCACCGCCGACAGCGGTGACTACATGTCCTTACTATCATCCTATTGCTCGTGGTTCTACTGTTCCAGTACTGTGTTCTTTCTGTCTTTCATCCTCCTGGTTACGCGTGTCGGTGTGTGACACATTCCATAGTCGGCGGTATCCTGTTTATTTGTACCTCAAAGGTGTTTAGAATGTCGTCGACCTATCTATATATTTGCAGATGCCAGTGACCCCTTGTATATCGACATATATCACACTATCGCCCTTTCTATCTGTATTATATATGTGTATATATATATATATATATATATATATATATATATATATATATATGCATGTGTGTGTGTATATGTATATATATATATATATATATATATATATATATATATATATATATATATATATATATATATATATATATATATATATACATATCTCGGACAGGGGTGGTGACAGGCACGCTACGCCTTTCATTGTGTGTTTGTCAGTGTATACTATGTTTCCTAGACTCTGCATGTTTGTGTCTGTACCTGTCACATTACACACCTGCCATAGGTTAAGATTACCTCCCATCCCACTTTGCGAGGGACAATCCCTCTTTGTGCAGTTGTGTCCTGTGAAATATTTGTGAACATAGCAAATGTCCTGTGACTTTGGGACAAACATATTCCCTATAGTTTATGTCATTGTTGCATGTCACCCTTATTCTGTATCTGACCCGCCTACATGTTACAGGACACGGAACACGCCTGAGACCATTACTAAACTATAAGCTTTTTATCTATGCAAAACACTGTTGTTCTGGTTTTCATCCTGGCCGGGTGTGTGTCGTCCTGCTGACATCTGGCGTATGTCCCACATTGGTCATTTGAACTGTGGCAACCCTACTGTATGTACATCTTGCCTAGCAATAGTGTTGGGTGATTGTGTACATGACTGCCTGTTCCACTCCTGGCAGTGGCCGTTTTACCCTTCAGAGCAGGTGCTATTTGTTCAGGGGTGACTAATGCTGGTGTCACCTGTTCTGTACATCATTGACCATGATCTGCGCAGTGGTCAGTGACACTTAGCCCTGTTTCGCGCATATCTGTATAGTCGTATTTGAACATCGCTTACCAGCTGTGGGAAACGCTTATTCCCGCTAATGTGTGCTACACATATTCTGATGACCTGCATCTGGACTGCATTACCCGTGCCATCGGGATTATGTTACATCCCTTGCGGGATGTGGGACCAAGAACATGCACGACAGTCACTGCATATACCACTTGGACATCTGGGGGTTGTACACGAATTATGTAAATTTGTATGTGCAGTACACTACAGCAGTTACTCCACACTACACTCACATGGATGACTCCATTAGTTTACAACTTGATGGGTCCAGTTAATGGTATGTCCATGTGATGTTTACTGGTTGTACTCCAGCACTGGGTATGTATATCACAATTAGGTACACCCGATAATTTGCTACACCTTCATACGACCGTGGATGCAGCATGCCGGGGTGACTAATGCCTGTCATGGGTACATCCCCTGCCTTGACACTACATCCATGATTACATTTTGTGGAGCCCCTCAGTAATGCGGCGGGTAATCCGTGATGACTGTGTGTAGGACAGAGCTTACACACATGTGCTCCTGCGATTGCCTCTGCTCCAGTACGCGACAGTTGCTTACTCAATGTTGTGGCGATGGGTGTCACTGTTTGCCCCGTTTGGTGTTTTGCCTCTGACAATCGGGCGTGTACCTACCGATGTACCTGGGAACCTATACACACAGCACTGACAGATGCTGATGGGAGCATCTACTGTTCAGGTGTTGACAGTTCCGTGTTCCCATGGCTGTTGCATGTACAATATTTGAGGGCTGCCTATGTAGGATTCCACAGTGGGCCACCTATACATAACAATTTACAGGTAGTCGTGCTTGCGTGCCATCCATGTTACTTTGTGCAGGTGGGAAGGGGTGTCAGTCCATGGGAGCCTACACTGTCAAGGTATGTGCTATACATTCCCTCTTTGCCAAGGCGTAGGCATATTGGGCATGCCTCTGTCTGCCTACTGGGGCTGGCACAGTGTGTCCGTGGTCTGGATCCCTCTGTGCCTGTGTTGGCCTTGGCACTGGTGGTGGGCTGTGAGGCCCTCCCCCATTATGACACTGCTGCAGCTGTTTCCACAGGATCATATTATGTAACTTGGCACATACTATGAAGATGTGGGCACACGTGCCTGGAGAGTACTGCAAGGCTCCACCAGACGTGTCCAAGCACCGGAACTGTCATTTCAGCATCCTGAATACATGCTCTATGATGATTTTGGTTTGTGCGTGTGCCTCATTATGGCGTTCTTGCATTGGTGTGTGTGCATTTCTGATGGGGGTCATCATCCATGGCTCCAGTGCATAGCCAGCATCCCCCACAAGGTGACCTTGTGGGATGTACCCCCTGACAAATACCTGATACAGCTTTGAGGCATCCCAGATATGGGAGTTGTGGTAGCTTCCAGGGCTGCCAGCACACACATCCATGATAATGCCCTGGGCATTGCACATAACCTGGCAGTTGATGAGTGGAATCCCTTGTGGTTTATGTAGAGCCTACCATACTCACCGGGTGGTGACTTAATTTGTATGTGCATGCAGTCTATCGCACTCAGTATCTCCGTGAAGTTTGCCACATGGTGGAAGTGACGCATATTGCTGGCCAACTCCTCCTGAGTTCGGGGGAAGTGTATATGCTCATTGGCATGTGGTAACATGGCATCCAGGAACTGCTGTAGTACCCTGGATGCCGATGCTTGTGAGATCCCCATTATATCTCCAGTTGGCCTTTGAAAGGTACCTGTGGCTAGTATTCGCAAGCTTTCACATACCTTTGTGTCCACTGGGATGGGTTCACCTCTGTTGTTTCTCGTTCTCAGGCGTGGCCGGCAATGCTCTACTATTTGCTGTAAGATGTCCCTGTCCACCCTGTAATGATCTACTATCTCCAGATCATGTGGCCCCTGGTAGGTTACCCTTGGTCTGAACACTCTTCTCCTCCTCCGAGGCCTACGGTGGTTGTCGGCATCATCCTCCACAACACCGTCGGTCTGTAACACATGCTGATGAATCACAGCTATGGCAGCTCCCAACATGTACATTTTAAAAGTTCCCCATCTGTTTACACCTATGGTGCAGTGTTTGGGAATACACAGGTGTGTGCTGGGTGCTTTCACACTTTATACAGTTCTGCTGTGAACACTGATTATGTCATAGGGTGTGTATGTACGATTGTGGCTACAGGGTATCTTCTGTGTTTTATTTACAAAACTGCTATTGTGCTGCCTTTGGTGTTGCATTACATTTGGATGCTGTGCTTACCTCCTGCCCTTCCATTTACATTTGTGCATGTTACACCTACCATTTACTGGTATGCATCCAGCTGCCTGCTTTCATTTGTACTTTCCTAGACCTGGCTTATCTTGCGTAATGTGTGCTATTGCCAATCTACTGTGGGTTTGCTTTGCTCTGCTATGACAGTTCTCCTATCTTTGCATTCCAGGTCCTCCACACCTTTCTTTGCAATCCTATGCCTCCCCTATCCTGTTTTGCAGGTTTCTGCATGCAGGCTTGTCTACTGCCGTCGATTGGCCGCCGTGTGTTGATTGGTGTTAATTGCTCATTACTACGCCAATTACCCTGCTTCGACATTTCCTTCTTTTCTTCCCATGACCTTCCTGTTTGTACTATTGTTCGCGGTGCGTGCATCTGCTTACCGGGTTTCGGCACCAGTTCATCCCCATACACATGCGCTTTCGGGCACCGTGTGTGCTCTCAGCTAAATGGTGCTATACCCTCCTCCCCGCCCCTGTCCTTGAGCTTTGCTTAGCAATGGCCAGGCCAGATTTGCATTGCTCCAATGTGCTTACTGATACGGTGGCACACCCCTCTGCTGATGTCATGTATCATCTTTGATACACTCCTCAGTGTTATAGTGCTGCGCCATCAGGTACATCCTTAATCCAGTGGGACATTTGCGATTCAGTATTACCTGCCTCATTTGCACGGCATTGACTACTAATTCATAGTTACAGTGCCAAACACTGTCGCGGGCCTCTGTCAACCCTTGCGCCTTGCTTGTTGTGTGCCATGCCTATCATTGCATATTATGGTGCAATCCTGATTTGTCTTTCATTGCGATTTTCTGCCATTTTTATATATCTCCTTTGTATTCCTGTTTGCACACACATGCCCTGTGGTTATACTGTGCGTTACTGTGGACATGACATTAAATGTTGTTTTTTAGGTGTTGTGCATCTTTTCTTATGTCATTGGCTGTGTATTTCCCCATTGGCATATCTTAACTTTGTAATACATGTGTGTGGTCTGCTTCCATAACTCTGATGTTCTGTTTGGGAAAATGTAAACCGTGGTTTTTGGTTTACATTTCCATGGGCTTGCGCTACACCTGCACCACTTCATGAATCACTGTATGCCTTCATTAGCATGGTGCAACACTGCACATGGGGTGATTTGCATACCTATGCCGAGGGCTGTGTAGCTCTGGTGTACGCTGGTAGTGCACGTGGGATTAGTTCGTACCTGAATCGCTCGGCAGACATATTTGGCGTTATGCTCCCTATGCTATGCCTGCACCTGGCGCAAGCTTCATGAATCCGGGGGTCTGGCTGTTCTCTCAAAATGGTACTGCTGCCTGCATGTGCTCTCTATTTATATGCACATGTCCTTACTTTGAAATGCTTCTTAAACTTACAACACACACTCTGTTCTACAAGACTGAATCCAGTCAAAAGAGGAATTTTGTACATGAAAGAAGAACAAGGAGGACTGGGCCTAATAAACCCAAATGTGCATGCTGCATCATTAAACCTATATAGAGCTTTAATAGATTATGCAAAACAATGCAAAAATCAGATAGATTCCATATTATATTATAAATATCAATGTTTTTGGGAAAATGGAAATAGGAAAAAGACTTAAGGGAATCATGAATGAAGAGATAAAAGAATATCAAAATAAAATCTTATTATGGAAACTGAAATTTAATATGACTGAAAAAATAGACTACAATAGTATAAATATTATGAATCAGCATTACTTCATTGATTCTTGGAAACGTTTAGAAATGAAAAAAAAGAAAGCAATATTAACAAGATACAATGGTACACAAATATACACGAATGTAAGGACTTTTTGTGGAGATTGTCTATAAGTAAATTACCTAAGGCAAATATGCTTTACAAAAAAAAAAAAGCAAGACAGAATGTGTGATTATTGTGGAGAATTTGAAACTGCAGAGCATATGTTTTTGAAATGTGGGGGAGTTTAAAACTTATGCGAGGAAATATGTAAATATAAAATGTTGGACGTTTTTACAAAAATGGAGCAAATTAATATGGAGGTGATTGAATGTGGATTTTATGGTATGAAAAAAAAAGAAGAAATGAAGAAAATCAACAGAATTATATTTTGCATTTCTTGGACATTGTGGACTGAAAGACTAAATGAAATTACATTTAATGGTAAATGGGTTTTGGCAGAAATTCTAAAGAAAATGCATTTTTGGTTGTGGAAAAAAGGTAGGGGGGAATGTTTATTTAAAAAACTCAAATAACATTGCATAAAGTGTATATAAATGTAAATATTGTTAATATGTATATAATAATTATTGTGTAAATAAGTAATGTCCAACAATAAAAAAACTACTCTTTCAATAGGTGCCATGGGTTCATTTACATCCACCTGGGGTAGCATTGACTCAAGCAGATGGGGTCTGATTTTAACATCTTCTTTCTCATACTGCACTGTGTTATCAATCTATTTGCTTGGGGAATAGAACCCACAGCCTTCTGCACAAAAGTAGCAGTGTTCTCCCTGTTGCACCATCAACACTCTTCAGAAGGTTATGCAATCTTTCACTTTTGCTGCCTTGTATAAATCCAAAATATACTACAATTGACAGGTCTGCTTTGTACTACTTTTCCTTTCATATGCTGCTACTGGAATGACATGTTCTAACCAGATTTGATCTTGCTACCAACTTCAAAGAATTGTGAAAGTTTTTTCTTTCATGTATGTGTGCCTTTAAAGTGCATTTTCTGCCAATTTGTTGATGCCATTTGTTGTCTCAGCATTGTGTTTATTTTGGATACTTGTTTTGCAATTTTTGTGTTGAGGTTAGAAAGTTATATGGTGTTCTAGGCATTCTGCTTTCTTCAAGAGTAACTTACCGTATTTCTTTCTGACTGACTGAGAGTTTTAAGTGTAGCTTTTAAACATAGCAAAGCAGGACCTGTTGGTGTGTTTAGTTGACTGCAATGATACGCAAAACAATGTTACTGATCTGACCAGTCTTAACTTTGCTGTACTTCATGCAGCAACAGCACACTTATAAGTTAGTACTAGGCTAATTGCCCTTCTGGGCCATTTTAAGCCTAAAAACCAAATGTTGAGAGCAAAAACCTTTATCAAAAACAAAGCTTTCAGGCCAAAACCCTTTTTCAATGCTTAACAAAAGGTACAATAAAATCACGTATTTAAATACAAGCCCAGGACATCACATGACCCGCAGCCAAGGTCATATGACATGAAATAATACAAACTTACAATAAACAAATAAAAAAGACATATTGTTAATAAAACTACATAAAAATGTGCTTACTCAATAAAATATCATATTATTCAACATATTCAAAGTATATACTTGCTAATAAATGTTATTATTTTAAACTTGTGTGCTGTATTTTAGTCAAAACAGACTTTAATGAAACACTTGCATTTAATCCTGGTGCCACATCTGCTGCTAGTCTTACAATCCAATCATATTCTCTATTGTCTAACAAATTACATAAGTCCCCCCCCCCTTTTTGACACACTAACAGTGTCTATAACCCTAAACTTAAAAGTGTGAGATA
This sequence comes from Protopterus annectens, assembly GCF_019279795.1. NCBI lineage: Eukaryota > Metazoa > Chordata > Ceratodontiformes > Protopteridae > Protopterus > Protopterus annectens. The sequence continues at coordinate 548,056,031 of NC_056736.1, forward strand.
TACCATAACTTTTTACATGCTTAGATAAAGCATTCGTGTCACTCCCATTCCTTATGTTGGATTTATGTTCTATAATCCTGTCTTTAAGTTTTCTAGTAGTTTTTCCAACATAAAAGGAGGGACAGGTGTCACATGTTGCCAAACAAACAATATTACTTGTTACACAAGTGGCAAAACAGTTAAAGGTATACACTCTTTTTGAAACAGGGTGAACAAATGTATTTACAGGACTTAATGGATCACACTGTTGTAAAATGTCTACACAGCAACTACAATTATAACAGGAGAAAGTACCCTTCCTTGATGCACCAATAGGTGTAGAATTTACACTACCAAAGTCCTTATACGCTAACATACTTTTTATTGTCTTCATGTTTCTATAAGAAAAACACGCTCTATCCCCCACAACCATCCTGATATCATCCTGTGTAAGAAGGACCTTCCAGTATTTTCTAACTATATCTCTCACCGTGGCAGTCATAGTGCTGTAAGAAGTTATATATCTCAGACAAACCCTGTCCATCGGCTCACTCAATCTTTCACACAGTGTATTAGATATCTGTAGAAATGTAGGTTTGAAAAGGGTATGTCTATTAGATATAATATATTCACTAATCTCTTGTATCATATGCGATGAATACCCACTATTCTTAAATTCCACACATGCTTCATTAAGTTGCTTCTTAAAAGCATCGTCATCAGTATTGAGTCTACTGATGCGAGCCAATTGCACCTTAACAATGCCCTTAAACACATGTGGAGCATGCATACTTGATGCATATAGGTACCTTCCAGACGATACTTCTTTCTTAAATACTGTGGTGTTGATAACACCTTCCCTCTTAATTAATGTAATATCTAGAAAATTAATGGTGCTAACCGAACATTCATACTTAAACTTTAGAAAACTAGTTGAATTATTCAGAGAAATAATATAATCCTCTAATTCACTATGGGTGCCTTTCCAAAGAAGGAAACAATCATCCACAAATCTTTGATAAAATAACAAATTTTCATTCAAAAACCTCTCACCATCATTTATATACATTCTCTCCCATTGGGAAAGAACCAGATTGGCATAAGTATTTGCTACTGGTGTGCTCATTGCCACACCAGTTTGCTGTAAATAAAATTCGTTATCAAACAAGAATATATTGTTTCTTAGAACCAGGTCTAACAACATGCAAATATTTTCTATATGTCCGGCTAAAAAACCTGAATATCTCAACAAGAATTCTCTAATGGCATCCAGTCCATAATCATTGGGGATTACAGTAAATAACGATGTAATGTCCATTACCACCATATATATATGTTCACAGGTATCTGTAGCTAGACTCATAATCATATGCCAATTCTTGAGCTTAACTAAAAAATCACTAGAATCTTTAAGCACTGTGTGACAAAACTTTAGTAATGGTTGTAGTTGTCTTTGCAGGTAGAGTGATATGGGTTCAGTAATCCACCCATTTCTAGAGACGATAGGTCTCATTGGGGGATTAACCTGTGACTTGTGCAGTTTTGGTATGCCATATAACTGCGGCACTACAGGGCACGGTACTGTAAAGAAGTGAAATAAACCCAACGAAATATCTCCTGTTAACTATAGGTCATACACACACATATTAACGTAACTAATGCATTTTTTCACTTGTAAAAGTGTAACACGCTTAAACGCTGTATTATCATCCAACAATAAAAGCACTGAACCTATGTAATTTTCTCCATTCATAATAACAGTTGATCCCCCCTTGTCCGCTTGTTTTATCACAATATGTGAGTTTTCCTTTAATTCATTCAAAGCAATATATTCTGCATAAGTTAAATTATAATTTCTCTTATAATTATTAGTTGCATAAGCCTTCCTGATTGCATCCTCACAGAGATCATTAAAAGCTATAAGTAATGGGGCATAATTAGGTACAAAAACACTGCGTCATTTACAAACACTAGCATCATATGTCATTTTTAAAAATCAACTTTAATGCTATGGACCTTACAAACAACTTTAAATCAGTCAACACTCTCACAATGTCCTCTGTAGAGGTTGGAATATATCCTAGTCCTTTTGCCAGAAGCATATAATGCTCTTTTCTCAAAGAGAAATCAGAAAGATTCATAGTACCTGCCATCACCTTCGAGCTATTTCAATTGTTTTAAAGGACTTTCATTTTTCCGTTTGCCTTCCAACAGAGTGGTGGAGTCCCTCTGTTTAGCTCTACCTCTGGATCTGGACCTAGACGTAGCCATCCGCTCCTGCACCCGCTCAGCTTGCTGTAACTGAAAGGGTTTGCTAAAAAAAGTAGACAAACCTTTTTGTTGTAACGCTTGCGTAGTATTTTTATTACCCAAAGGAGATGCAACAGCACAAATCTCCGTTATTTTATTTCCAGTAGCACCCACATCGAGAGGACGAGGCGTGGTATCCGTTTCTGCAGGCTTAACACAAGTTACGCTGCTGCTCAATGATGACGACGACGTTAGCTCTTCACTTGGCGCCAATTTTGAAATTCCAGCACTCAAAGCAGGGAAATCATCTAGCGTGTCTAATGATGCTGTGTTCTTTTCCAGCGTAGATGCACGACCTCTGCTGGTGAAGTTAGACCTTGCATGTGAGCCCATGGGATCTCTAGAGTTATAATTTTTTTCATTTTTCGGCCAAGAGAATATATTACCAGCTTGGTAATCGCCCATGTCACGTAACAGCTTCCTCTTCTTCACAACTTCTAGCCTGTCATCTAATGAGCTCAGTCTGTCTATCATAGACTGATAGGATAATTGCAAATTCTTAAAACAGGACATAGAAAGTAATTCATCTTCCATTATAATAATATCCCTTTTTAGTTCATTTTCAATATCCAGAAAAAAGTTGTTCATTAGAGACATATAATCTTGGCTCAACTTTAAGTTGAGACACTGCCACTGCTTTAACAATTCAGGGTATGTATTTCCATAGGAGGGCATTTTTAAGACCCTCAGACCACGCGGAGCTATACCCTTCTCCAGACAGGCAGCAAAGCTGAAACGTTGCCATTGTAGGCATTTGAATGTACTAACTTTTCTTTCCAGAACTTGTAACTTGTGCTCAAAATCCATTACATTAGTAGATGTATAGACCTATTGGTGTATCAAGGAAGGGTACTTTCTCCTGTTATAATTGTAGTTGCTGTGTAGACATTTTACAACAGTGTGATCCATTAAGTCCTGTAAATACATTTGTTCACCCTGTTTCAAAAAGAGTGTATACCTTTAACTGTTTTGCCACTTGTGTAACAAGTAATATTGTTTATTTGGCAACATGTGACACCTGTCCCTCCTTTTATGTTGGAAAAACTACTAGAAAACTTAAAGACAGGATTATAGAACATAAATCCAACATAAGGAATGGGAGTGACACAAATGCTTTATCTAAGCATGTAAAAAGTTATGGTATATCTCACACTTTTAAGTTTAGGGTTATAGACACTGTTAGTGTGTCAAAAAGGGGGGGGGGACTTATGTAATTTGTTAGACAATAGAGAATATGATTGGATTGTAAGACTAGCAGCAGATGTGGCACCAGGATTAAATGCAAGTGTTTCATTAAAGTCTGTTTTGACTAAAATACAGCACACAAGGTTAAAATAATAACATTTATTAGCAAGTATATACTTTGAATATGTTGAATAATATGATATTTTATTGAGTAAGCACATTTTTATGTAGTTTTATTAACAATATGTCTTTTTTATTTGTTTATTGTAAGTTTGTATTATTTCATGTCATATGACCTTGGCTGCAGGTCATGTGATGTCCTGGGCTTGTATTTAAATATGTGATTTTATTGTACCTTTTGTTAAGCATTGAAAAAGGGTTTTGGCCTGAAAGCTTTGTTTTTGATAAAGGTTTTTGCTCTCAACGTTTGGTTTTTTGGCCATTTTAAGCCTAGCCAATTAACCCATGTGAGGATCAAACCATGCATCTTGTGCCTGTAAGGTAAACACATTAACCATCATGCCAACCTCCCACCAATATAATTGATCTGTTTTATAGGTTCATATGTTCATAAGTGTGTAATATGCTAATGACCACTTGGTCCTTTTTAAGCCTAGCCATGCATCCCAAATGCACTCGACAAGTTTTAGGTACCCTAGACTGTGTTACATAAAGGCTTTGTCAGTGAAATATTTACTGGCTGCCTCAGTCTATTAGAGACATACATGCCGAAGTCGGGTAAATTTCTATTCCTCATCCACTGGTCCAGGTTATGCTTGAAATGTTTAGGAAGGGACTCTGCTTCACATGGTTAGGGAGCCTTTTCCAGAGAAGGGGTAGTCTCTAGGATACATAGCTGTCTCTCAAGAAGGTCATATTTATGCCACAGGGTAGGTTTAGGTCCTTAGAATGGATAATTCTGGTGGTATATTTATATGGATATGCAAGAGGTCCATCAGAGTGGGGTCCAAGGATGCCTAGTATGCTAAGCATATGTTGCCCTTCTACAGCCTGTAGGAGGCAGAATATGGGGATAACGTTTTGAGGCAGACTATGCAGGACATGTTATTCACATGTTGTATTCTTTTTGAGAGGAACCTATGTGGACATTCCAATTTTAGGATGTGCCTAGTTAGGCACATGCTGAAGAAGATGTTATACTCAATGATGGGCTTGATAAATGCCAAATACAGTAGAACAATGACCACCTTTGATATTGATGCTGTACTTTTATTTATAAGTTGCACAACATATAATGATTTCCTTGCTACTATAAACATGTGATGGTCAAAGGCCAGGTTACTACCTACATGGGTGCCCAAATTCCTTGATTACTGGGTCTAGTCTTAGGGATTTGTTGTATGTGGTAGTTAACAGGAGTAGCTGACTTCCTGAAGGATACTATTACGTATTTTTTGGCATTGAGATTTAGCCCCTGGATCTGACATCAGTTATTAGTCTGTGTCAGCCACTCTTGGAGGAAACTAGTGTTTGTGGGAGATTCTATGACTGTTCCAAATTTGAAGTCATATGCAAACTCGGTCAGTCATAGGCCACTGAAGTTGGCATTGACCTCAAAGAAGTAGATGTCAAAAATGAATTGTCCCAGGACAGAGCCATGAGGGACTCTGCTGGTGACTGACCTCTTTGTAAATGTGGACTCCCCAATCCTAACTTCCTGGGTCAGGTACATGAGCCATCTGTCTATCCATTGGGTGATACAGGGGTTAATACTTAACTTTGTGAAGTTGTCTACAACACCCAAATGAGATATTATTTCAAATGCCTTGGCCAGGTCAGGGTACGCAGTATGCACAGTTTTGCCCTTATTCACTCCCCTAGTGCCCTTTTCACAGAAGTTCACCAGATTTATTAAGCATGATCGAACTTTGATGAAACTAAACTGGGTTAGATCTATTGTCTGAAAGTTTGTTATATCATTGTAGATCATCTCCATGATATTTCTTTACATGGCTTTTCATATAAGGCTAGTGAGTATCATTAGTCTGTACTTTCCATGGTCTGTGAATTGCCCACCCTTGTTCCAAGAGATGATGGTAGTTGTTCTCCATTCTTAAGCATGAAGCCTATTTGGGATGTACTATTAAATAATCATTTCAGAAGGACTGTTAGGTCATGTGTTATGCTATTTACAAGGCAATCTTGATAATGTCAGAGACCATTGACATTAGGTTCATAGGAGGCTACTAGGCTAATGGCTCTGTGACCCTTATAAGCTTAGCCAAGAGTTTATCCCCCAAAAAAGAAACCTCTGTCAGCACCTGTTGCACCTGTCAGTGAGGGACAATGGTGGAACCCCCGTGACAAATTTGTGGTTTCCCATCAACTTATCAAGGTTGTACATGAAGAGGGTCAGTGAGGTATTCTGTTTGACGTGTATGGGAAGTCTATTCCAGAGAAAAGGCAGCATCTGGGAGACAAACCTGTTTCTTCAGCAGGTTTTGTTGATGGTGCATATTATATTTAGGCCTATTGAGTAGGTAATGTGTGAGGAGTTACACTTATGGATACGGAGCACCTCTGTTCGGGAAGGGTCCGTGTTTGTGTGGTATTTCTGTGGCCTTGCCAGTTGGTGCAGGTGTTTGGAGAGGTACATACCAAATGTGGCATTATACTCAATTATAGGTCTAATGAGAGAGGAGTACAGAGAGGTAATGACCTCTTTTTTTCTGATTGTAATCCATTTACTTATGAGATGAACCAAGTAAAAGGCTTTTCTGACCACTGCCGCCACATGATGGTCAAATGTGAGATTGTTGTCAACCTGAGTACCCAAGTCTCTCACCATGGTTTGTGTGCTAAGGGGGTTGCCGTTGATGTGGTAATCAGTAGGAGCCATGTTTTTGCCAAATAGTATGATAACACATTTTTTGTGCTTTTAAATTAAGGCCATGACTTTGGCACCAGTTATTTGTAGCTGTGAGACCCTCTTGTAGTATGTTAATGTCATTTGGGGACATTAACATGTCATTTGAAGCAGAGTTCTTGGCCTTAGAGAGTGTTGAGAACTTGTTCCCTAGTGATAGTTGGGAGAGTTATATTTGATGGTATTTCCTGAAGGCATCTGGAGGGAAAGGTGGGTAAAAAGAATTTGCCTGCCAGTAGGCTTGCTATATCTTCTGGCCCAGAATGTTTGGCTCCATTTATAATTAACTCTGCACATATTTGGGCAATGGCTTTGAGCTTGTGGACATAGCTAAAGAATGCCTTGTGGCTGACCATGGCCTGGGAGGACAATTTCACCCCAGATATGGCTTAGTTGACTTTTTTTCCTGTGAGTTGCTAGTTTATTTATTTATTTATTTATTTATTTATTTTATTTATTTTGCATTTGTTAACCGGGACAGTCCGACTGGACCAGGTCCATTTACAGAGGAGGCCCGGGGAGAAAAGCTCCACATATATTAACAGAAATACTAGAATTTAATACATAGTAGTAAAAACAGATAATAACACATTATAACAACAAAAAATCAAGCTAGTAGAAACAGACAGGATACAACTCAACAGTTGAACAGACTAAATACATATAGCAATGAGAATCATCCTGTTAAAAAGAAGTACCTATATTAAAGGGATAAAGAAAATATTGGAAGTAAACAACTGCAGCATTTACACTAGGCACGTAAAAAGCCTTTCAACTTTCCACAGAGTTTAAGCAGTGTTTTTAGGTTATGCATGGGCAAAGCCAGGTGCTTATGAGATGTGATTTTAAAGAGTTTTTGAAGTGGGAGGTGGTGAGGATAGAGGTCAATGACGGGGGGAGGTTGTTCCACTTTTTAGCAACAGTGTGGGAGAACAGCGCTTTTCCAGCCGTGTTGTTAGCCTTAGAGATGCATAAAAGTGATTTGTCACTAGAGCGGAGTGTACGATTTGTTGCATATTAGGTAAGTAATTGACTTAGTATGGGGTTTTATCAGGATACTTCAGAATGTTACAGGCAGTAAGCAGTTGGTGGTAATTTAGTAGTTGAGGAAATTCTAATCATTTTAAGTCCCTTAGAGCTAGACAATGATGGGATATGAAGGTGGCGTTGTTAGCACATTTGGTAATATTATTATAGCAGGACTCAAGTTTGTCACGGTGAAGTTTTCTGATACAGGTAAGAATCGGTGTGTTAGTGTGGAAAAAGGTGAGTTTGGGCTATGATGAACCGTGCTTGATCTGAGAGGAAGTTTTTGTGGCTGTATAATCAGCCCATTTTTTGTGAACCTTTTTGATGGTTTGTGAGATAAGGACATCAAAGAGAAGGGTTTTGACAATCTCAACACTGAGGAGTTTGGTATGGGCAGCAGAAGGAGAGATGATAGTACCATTTTTGGTAGTAATAGAAAAGGAAAGAGGAGCAGACTTTGATTTGTTGGGGGTAAATAAAAACAATTTAGTTTTATTAGGGTTAAGGAGGAATTGGATATTTGTGATCCAACTTTCCACAGAGCTAAAGGATTCCTGGGTCTGTTGCTGGATAATGTAAAGTGAGAGGGCTGAGCAGATTAAGTTGAATTATCCGCATACTGTATGAGTGTGGCATGCTGGGTGGAGGTATGTAGATTGTTAGTGGAGATAGAAAAAAGAAGTGGGCCCAATATTATTAATATGCTTGTACATGGTTTCTGTGAACAATTCTGCAAAGTCAGCAGTGTTCTCATGATTTGTGTGTGGGGAGTTGGGGGATGGAGACGGGCTTGAAATTTTTGCCAGATTATCATTTCATAGTTTGCCTCAGATAAATGTCTCAGGGTTTACTAGGATTCTGTTTTTTATTATTTATTTAATTCAAAGGACAGTGTTGGGGTCAGACCTAACCAGAGAGAGCATTACACTTGGGGGTGTGCACCACTCCCCAACATGTGTGGGAACTAGATCAAGTATGTCAACATTTCTCCACACCTTGTTTGTGTATAGACTAACTTGTCCATGGAGTTTGTGTTTATAACATCCAGGAATCTCTAAGCCTGTATGTTTTGTGTTGCATATAAATCCTAATTAATAGTGGAGTAGTGAAAGTCACCCACAAATATGGTATTGAGTTTGATGGTGAGTGAGTGCAGAATGTTTAAATAAGTCGTATTAGTATGGCCAAGGGGTTACTTACCTGGAGTGGACAGTCGGTGTTCCGAGACATCGGTGTTGTGCAGTCATCGGCCTTTTCCTCTCTGCATTTTGAAAGTCTGGTAGGTGAACATTTGGGTTTCTGAAGTAGGCCTATATATATATATATATATATATATATATATAGATATATATATATATATATATATATATATATATATATATATATATATATATATACATATACATATATATATATATATATATATATATATATACATATGTGTGTTTGTGTGTGTTTGTGTATGTGTAGTTTGCATCCTATAGTTTAGCTGCATGTAATTTCAAAATGCTGCTTATAGACACACAGTCAGCTAAATCAAGAAATGAAGTAGCCCCAAGCCTCATTTGAACTACCCATAAACACAAATTCCTTTCCAATGCATGATTTCAACTATCCATGAATTAACTAGAGCACCTTTACCACAAAGGTTGGATATGCTCACATATTTGAAGACTTAGTAAATGATATCACCTTTGTAATATTTTTTAACTATCCCACTATGGATTAAAATCTTACTGACCTCATTGTCACCAACATCATACCTCCTTCAACTATCTTATCTTTTGTGAAATCCAGTCACACATCTTCTCCTAGTGAGCATCTATGAATTCAAAGTGTTTAAAAATACAAACCTATTAAAACCTAACGAGCTGTCATTATTCAACTACAACATATGCATCCTCCATGTTGCATCACCTGTCAATTATACAATTTAATTTTACTCCTTACTAAAAATAGCATAAATTAAGTTGTACTACTCAAAACCAAAAATGTTGGGGAGAATAAAAATAAGCTACCATGTTGGAAGACTATCACTGATGCACTCCATAATAAAAGAGAAAAGCTAATTAAGGTCTATAGTACATCAAAATCTATCCACATTAATGCATCTTACAGAAAGATCAGTAAAAATTTGAAAATCAATATGGAACAAGAAATAAAACTTGAATTCAAAGCCAAGTTTAATCATGCATTCTTCGTTATCTATGTCAGATGATTAAGACATAGCACTCAGCAATGCTCTGAATAAATTCATCATGGCATTATCCTGTCTAACCCAAAAGATCAGAAACATACTTGCAGATAAAGCTTGTGCCAAAAGTTCAGTTCAGTCACTGGTGTTCAACAAATTGAGTTCCCACTCCCCAGATTGTTACCTAACATGTTCTAACTGCACTGTCTAAAGCTAAAGATGACACTTCTGTGGGCCTGCCAATATGCCTGTTTTTTAATCAACATCATCAAACACACCCACCCTGAACCCCTCCTAACAAAATGCATATTAAACATAACTTCAGGATATATTCCTTATGTATGAAAACAGTTATTATTATGTCACCCCACATGGGGTTGCTACCTCTAATCCAAAGAACTAAAGACCCCTTAGCTTAACAAGCTTAATCTTCAATGTCATGAAATGCATTACATTTGATTTCATAAACTCCAATATGAAAAATCTTATTGAACATGCAATTATATGGCTTTGTTGAGAGGAAATTATGCTTATGTAAGCTACTAAACCTCATTGAGAAACTCACCAAACCTGTACAGAGTAGCCATGTAATTCAAACAGTATAATTGGATATGTCAAAATTCTTCGATACTGTTTCCCATGCTGAAACTGCAAATATGCTTAAATGTCTAAACATATATTATTATGTTGTAATATGTATAGCAAACTAGTAGACAGATAGAAACCATGCAGATCAAATAGCATCTGCTCCCTCACCAAAGAACAAAGTATCTAGTAGCATTCCTCAGCTACCCCTTTTGTTTGACATCTACATCTTGGATCTCCAAGGCACTAACTCAGACATATGTTTATCTAACTTTGTTGAAGACTGCCAACCCAGTATTGTCTATTGTTCTCTCAGCACATGTTACTGTGTTACTACAGAAAGGACAAAGCCAGAAAAGTTAATGGTGCATCAGAAAATGGATTAAATTCAATGCAACGACATGTAGCATTATTGCCTTTCATAAACACACCTCTTGTGTGATGCAGTCTTTAGATATCTGTAAAACTTCATAGACAACTACCAATCCATGTAGCAAAAGAAGTCAGGAAATCCTTCATTGCTGACAAATTAGTCACTAAAGGTGTTTCCATTCAGGTCAAAATACATTGCATTCCTCTGTACTCTACCCTGATTTGACCAATTATGGAATGTAATGCCCCTCTTAGTACATATCTACAAAAGCACATCAGACAGTTAGAAAGACTACAAGAGTTTCTAAACATAAAAAGATCAACAAACTAAAACCCTCAGCTAACAAGTCTATACTTTGTCCCATGTATTCTAACACTCCTTCATTTCATACTATAATTCTACAAAACAAATCGTTTCACAAGCACTTGAATATAACTCAACAAATAAAAAAGACACACTAGCAAAATATATTTATTTTTCAGTGCTTTCCCCATCTTTTAATAATCTTCCATTACATATAAAATTGAGGTATGCCATTTATTCCTTTAAAACAAACCCTGATTTTCCAGATGGGTACCTGTAATTTTATCCAAGACCTACCATAACTTTTCCTACTGGAAGCAGAGGTGATCTATGAGGTTAGGTATTGGCAAGGTGGTTATTGATCATGGACTCACTCTGCCTTTTATACTCTGTGAATCTATGAATTAATGAATTCCTCCATCTAGTCATAATTTTACTCATCTCCAAACTGCACTTTCTCTCCCATATAACACCTCTTTATATATACTGCTTAAGTTGTCATCATTTCCTTGCATTTGTTGCTGATTAGAACAATTATTGAGCACAATACTACCTTCCAAAGTAGCTCACAAAGCATGCCAAATAAACAGAGAGGACCCAGAGGTTTCAAACAAAATGATTTCTGACATAAATACAATGAGCTATTAAAAGAGGCTAGAAGCTCTATCCTTTTACTTGGTATCTTATAGACTCTGGATGGATAATATGTGCATTCACTACAACACAATTAGAAACTCTGTGTCACTGATCTCATATATCTCTGTAAGAGTAATAGCTTAGCAAACAGCAGAGCAAGGGACCTAAATCTTGATCAGCAGCCAAATAAAATGAAACTGAGAGATAGATTCATTAAACAGCACCTGCCTAGTCTCTTGAATAAGCTGCTCCTTCTGGTTATGTAATGCTATATATAACCATCCTTCAGACATAACCTGGATGACTGGTTGAGAATTTACCCTGAGGCTAACTGGCCAATCCTTCCTTGAGAAAGAAGATACAGCATGATGGTGGGAGAACTCTGATGGACATATAAATAAAAAAAAAATGTCTTACAATGCCTATGAATCATATGTATCTTATGAAACTGCTATTTTTTGGCCCTGTCTGCCCCACTACATAACCCATACCTACTGCTCTCTATCTTATTTTTCAATACATTCCACCATATGCTGTCATTTTCTGTACCTTTTAACTTTTGGCTTAAATTAACTATAGTACTGTACCACATGAAATCAGACATTCCTCATCTCCATATTTCTTACATGATTTAAGTCTATCTTTATTAATACTACTCTTCCACCCTCCACATATATCTGTTACATACCATCTGTATTTCTCTAGTCACTTATCTTTAAAATAAGTAGGAACATGTTCAACGAAAGAAAAACAAAGAGTAAAGCCATTTTAATTACAGCTTATATCCTTCCCCATAAAGAAACAATTCTACACAGCCAATTAACCAATTGCCATCCTATTTCCCTTTTCAATTCCTTCTACTTTTTAACTCCTAATTTCCCCAGCCATAGTAAGGACTCTTCCCACTAAATGATTGTATCCTCCAGTGACAAAGGAAAACATTCCAGTCTTTCATCTGTATGCCCAGTGTCAGTCTTCACTGATTATTGGGAATAATATTCTCACAGCATCTTCTTCCCTAATTTCATCCTCATCTAACACCTAACATGAAATTCTGTCCTCTCACACATCCTATCTAATTCTGCATTAAAAGCCATAGTAAAATCCCCAGTCAATACTATTATACACTCTTCCTTCCACTCCTTCAGTCACTGTCATGCAACCATCTAAATCCTTGAAATCATCCACATCTGAGCTATCATCTGAATCTGCTACAAAACCTGTGCTGTTTTATATGATATCCCCTAGAGATATGCATATGTTGAATACTTAATTCCCTCACCCTTTCTTGATATCTCCTGGCAATGACTGGGCAATTTAATACCATGAGCATAAAAACATAATCCATTGGATTCCATTTACCATGAACATGGCTTATCTATAAAGCTTTGCATTCTTTTTCTCACTGCCATTAATGGCTACCTACCCTTCATTTCTGCTTCTTTTTTTCTCAGTTCTCCACTGCCAGATAATGACTACAAAGAAAGACAAACACTGAAAATACACAGTTGATAAGCATCCCTAATCAACAACACTGCCTGCTATATTCTCCACACTTATATTATCTCTGCTAGGTTGCTTCAATCAACTGTCATGGCATGAACCTATGGTGTTAATGATGTTGAAAGTCTAGTGTCTGTACTCCTCTCTCTGTGATGGAAATATCCTTTCCTCCTCATTCTACTTCTGCATTTCATTACTCTTCTTAGCCTTTCTTCATTCCTCATTATATTTGTCCTTCTAATCTCTACTGCCTCAGAACCTTCACCTACCATCAGTGGACCTTATAGTTCCCCTTTCCTATACACAATAATTTGACCTTATATCTCTTTCCACTCTAACTATGATCCTGGATACAACTTTACTAGTCCCTGTATAGATGCAGGGAGTTGTCATTACTCCATGCTTAAAAATTGTTCCCAGAATTTCTCTCTGTCTACAGACTTCATCAAACACGGCTGTGGTGATCTCACAAAAGTCCATGCTACTCCTTAGTCTTTCATCTCTTCCATTTAGATCACATTTTCTGCCTTTGCTCCCTCATATCAATGCACTTTGTCTTTGATTATGTATTAAAAAGGCTTCCTCATAGGTCCATCAAAATTAATCCTGTTTTTTTAACTCATTCCCTCAAGTGGAGGTCTATCAAATTTCTGCTCTTTACTCCCAGTGAGCATGGCCTGAGCCTTTAAAAATTAAGTTATTGCCTCACAATTCAAACAAATATTTACATTTCTGGAACTATAGGTGTTACTTGAAAACTGTAAATAGCAAATTGCACAGCATGAAGCAACCCTTATTATAGTTGTTTTCATTCAATTCTAGGCCTTAAACTGGATTTTATAAGCCACAATAGCCACTGTAAATATAAATGATGTAATATTGTACAAATGCCTTGCAATATCTCTGTAGCCATTCAAGCAACACGCACACTGCCTGCAGCATTTTCTTCATAGATCTGTGAGGTTTCATGTGAGGCTAAGCAGTTTTGTCCATGTCACTTGATTATTGAGATATTTAAAGAAATAGGAAAAGTATTACAATACAAATAAATAGCTTACAGATAATATTCAATATGTCTTTATCTGCACTAAACAGAGGTCAAACATCAATACAGATGTGTTTGCCATTGGGTAAACATTAAGATGATACAATCTAATACATTGTATGAAGCATGGTTTTGGAATTATTAATTTAAATATGGACAAGCAATATCTGATGCCTAGAGCAGGATGTAACTGCAGAAATTCCTGGAGATATAACTAGGCTGTCATGATTTAACATAGTGTGATTCACAAAATGCACTACCTTCCCTGTTGCTTTATGCATTGTAAAGCAGGTGCTGTTTCCACTCTCTGATGGTAAGCCAAAGACAGGAAAGCCTCCATCACCATAATCTTTGCTCTAATAACCATCAACTCATTTCAACTAGCCACCTGCCACAGGAAATGTTTTCTTGCTAAATGGCTCTGAAACTTGACTTAGGAATACAAGCTTCTCAGGTGTTGGTTTCCACCCTATGCACTCTGTCAATATGTGGGAACAGATCTCTAATTTCATTTTCTAAGGATGAGATACAGTTCTGCATAAATCGCAGTCTGCCCCATCCTTTTGCTCCTTCACCTAGGCAAAAAAATGTAATTATTGTTCCTGGGAGGCCTATTCTCGCCATCATATAGGTTATGCTAACAACGTGGTCCCCTGTTTATTCAGCACTGTTTCCGCTTTACTGAGTTCAGACTTTTGTTTCCCAGTTCTCTCAAGTATCCTCTCTGTTTCATGCTTTACAAAACTCACAGTGGCATGTGGTGCCTCCAGGTCACTAAATGTGGCACATTTATTTTTATTATTTATTTTTACATTTGTTTATTGGGAAAGTCCAACTGGGTGGGTGCCCATTTTCAGTGGAGTCCTGTGGAGAAAATCTCCAATTAGCATATTAAATTAGCTTACATTAGCTTACATTAGCTTATTACAGGGCAGCAATAAATGTTTTCATATACAAGAAAGAATATACAATAATGGATAGCACATACTTTTTACATATATTAGATGAAACATTCTTGCATATTAATTACAGCCATTAGATATCACTAAGGAGACTATATACATGAGACAAGTGGTCTATACAATTATATGATTCAGATCAGTACGATTCTGCCTGATAGTTAAATTTTTTTTGTATATTATAATGTACTTAGTATACATATCTTACAGTACAGTGTTGAAGGAGGAATGTAATTACAGGACAGAGAAATTATGAGATTGAAAAGTACGTGCTTATAAATAAAGTGTAAGGTATGCATATGGAAGAAGCAAAAGGGGAAAAGAAAAGTTTGGGGACTGCACTTGAGCTGGCAGAATATCCCTAATGTAACATATTATTTTTTGTCCTGCTTCTCATAAATTATGGATGATTACAGTCAGTCAATAATGCCTTACATTGCAGTTTCAGTCTTCTTATTGTTCAGAAAGTGCATCATGATGCTAGATCTATAGCTGTATTAACTTTTTAAGTGGTGTGAGGTAGTATTTTAAAATTCTCTGTGGTATATCTTAATGCTCCTCTGAAAGTCTTGAGCATGGCCATATACAGGTATGATTGGGACCTTCCCCATATGGAGACCCCTCCCATCCCTCTCAACTTTCACTGATTTTACAGACCACTCCAGATTTTTCCTCTTATTCCTGCTCTGTTCCTCATAACTCATTGACCATTACAGTCAGTCAATAATGTCAGTCATTAAAGTTTCATTCTGCTTACTGGTCAGAAAATACATCAGAATTTATGATGTCCTTAACTGGTGTGAAAGATTAAAGCTCTGGTTTGTCAAGGATTTGCTTTCTATACAAATGAAGCATTTCCCCTTTTATCTTATTTTATTAAAGTGACTTTGGACAACGTTTACATAGACTCCCAGGTGTCTATTGGGGATCCGAATGGAGTGATGATAAAATCAGCAAAAGGAGAGAAGTATTGCTGGAAATGAATGCATCCTCAGGTCTTGGTGAGTACTTTCATGAGATGGACCCTATTTTTCACAAAATGTCACCAAGACGACACTGATATATATAGACTGTATTTTATATAGCATATATTATGGAGAGAAGTTTGAAAATAAAGAAGATAGCTGGGTGCAGAAGTCTCAGGATAAAAAGTCCCCTATCTTGGTAGGCATACTGGTACCTGAAAAAAATACTGTACAAAATCCTCAAGTCATGGAAATATTCCTGCAATGGGGCTAGGCCAGGCCCAGGGGGAGGATGTTCTCCCTGTTGCAGAAGGAAGTAGCAGTCCAAAAAAATCACAAAAACTGATAGGCTAAAAAAAGCCATACAGATGATAGAGTGGACTACTGAGAATAAGAAAGAGCTTATGTATTGTTACTATTATGCAAAAAGCCCCAGAATTTCCAGACTAAAAAATACAAAAAAATTAAGAGAGAAATTAGAGGAAAGAAAAACTGTCATAAGCTTCAAATAAAAATTTGTGTTCATTAATACAACATATCCATGAAAAAACATTATATAGGCAAAGTAACCTTGTGCCATTTGAAAAAAGAAGTCACTGAGGAAGTGAGAACATTTAAAGAACAACATTTAGAGACATTTGAAAGGTATAAAGAAAAGAAATATGGACATGGGAAAGAGAGAGATCTGATATGGTGCAATATTTCTGCAAAGGAGAAAGGCAAATAAATCAACACAAAAAAGGCAGCCTCAAAGATAGTCAAACAAAAATATAGGTAAAGGCATCCAGATACAGAAAATTTCACAATTAAAAAAATAAGGTTACAAAGATGGAATGTAGAACAAAAGATTAGTCAAGTAGAAGTTAAAAAAACAGAAGCCAAAGTTATGAAATATTTTTGAAAGTGAAGGATTCAGTGTAGAATGTCTAACACAGGTCATATCATAGCATGATGGAACAACTAGTCCCCAAAGTAAGGAGAAACAAGAAGAACAGGAGACATCTGAAGAATAAACATGGACATGGGAAAGAAAAAGAGATTTAATATGATTCAATATTTATGCAAAGGGGAAAGAAAACTAATCAATGCAAAAATACCAGTACTAAAAATATTTGAAGAGAAATACAGGCAAAGATATCCAGATATGGACAATTTTACATTACAAAAATAAGAAAACAAAGAGAAAAAGTAGAATGGAAGATTAGTAATGGAGAAGTCAAAGAAATAGAAACTGAGGTTATGGATTACCTGCAAAGTGAATGATTTACTATAGAAAATTTAACTCCCATAACAACACAACAGGATAGAGCAATGGACACCCAAATGAATGAGAAACCAGTGGAGCAGGAAGCATCCAATTAGTTGACATATGAAGATACTTTAAAGCCTCCCATAGGAAACCAGTACAAAGGTTCAGTTGGAGCTATGCAGGCAAGAAAAGAACAGAAAACTCTTGTCAACTCTGACACGGTCAATGTAGTGGAGTGATAGGTCAGTGAATTCTCATATGAAAGAATAATGGATGACAAAGGGTGAAACAAGAAAATGTGGCACAGGAAGCAGCACTGGAACTTTCTATAATATGCCCGCAGGAAATGGCAAAGAATGTGCCCTTAGTTTAGAAAAAAATGATCTAAGAGAAGAGTTGCTTGATTTAATAGAGATGGATTGACATATTAAGATTAATGAAAGAAATAGACTTCAGAAGGTCAATAAACCCCAAAAAGTTAGAAGTTTGATAAAACAAATGAACATAGTAATTAGGACTTTCTATAGAGATTCATGCAATATAACAAAAGTAAATAGGATACATTACTGTGCAGTCAAATTAATAACAGATAAATTCCTACAATAAGAACACAGGGTAGTAAGCGAAAGGACAGAGAGAAATCGAATGCCATCATGGAAGTATCGAATAAAAAAACTGTAAAGCAATTAAGACAAGAAGTGTCCCTGTTAGAAGAGTACTGAAGATGGAATAGATCAACAAAAATATCCAGAAAGATAGATGTGATAAAAGCAATACGTGATATTATAAAGGATCAAGATGTATTATGTACTATTGCAAATAATAAACTAAAAATATCAGCACAGGCAAAAAAACTTAGAAGATACACAAATAAATATAAAGGAAAAGTACAAAACAGACAACTTAATGATGACCCCAAAAAGTTTTATAGAGAATTGGGAAACAAGGTAAAAGGAATTGAAAGATCACTAAAAAAAGAAGAAATAGATACATTTTGGAGAAATATTTATGAAAAGCCTGTGAAACATAACAAAGATAAATGGATAGAAGTAAAAGACAGAATAAGAAGTTCAAATGTACAAGATATGGAATGGGATGAAGTAACGGCCAAACAGATGGAAACAAAGTTAAGAAAAGCATCTAATTGGAAAAAACCCAGGTTCAGATGTAGTACCCGACTACTGGCTAAAAGTATTAACATCTTAGCATGAAGATTTAGACATGAGTAAGAACTATTAACATAGCATGAACCTGCAAGCTACCCTAACAACTATAGACCAATAACTTGCCTTCCAACAACGTATAAACTATACACTGGAATTGTTGCTGACAGAGTTTATAGTCATTTAGAAGAAAACTCAATTATGGAAGTAGAAAAAAGGGTAATAAAGTCACATGGAATAAAGGATCATTTGTTGTTAAATAAAGTCATAGTGGAAAACTGTAAAAGGGGGAAGAATTTAAGTATGGCATGGATGGACTACAAAAAAAACATTTGACAGTATCCCGCATTCATGGATAAAAGAATGCTTAAAAATGTATACAATACACCATACACTGATAAACTACATCACAGCAACCATGAAACAGTGGCAAACCACTTTGTAGTTATGCCAGGATAATGAACACATTTTTATTTCAGGGATAAAAATACAAAGGGGAACATTCCTGGGTGACTCTCTGTCATTATTGCTCTTTTGCCTTGCCCTTGACCCATTAAGCTGTTTGCATAACAGATTAGGCCATGGCTATAATTTGACTCCCAGGAATGCAAAAACGTCTAAAGACTTCTCATCTTCTCTTTGTTGATGATTAAAAACTGTATAGCTCATCAGATGAAGTACTGAAAGCACAACTGCAAGTTGTCAAAACTTTTTCAGATGATATAAGAATGTCATGTGGTCTTGATAAATGTGCAAAAGCAACCTTTAAAGCAAGAACTCTGCAGCACCAATAAAACATCAGTTTGGGACAAGAATGTGATATAAAAGAACTTGAGTAATGGGGAGTGCATAAATATTTGGGAACTGATGAATGATCAACAATAAAGCATGAACAAATATGAATAAAACTCAGTGAAGAATATTTTAGAAGACTTAAATGAATCCTGAAAACTATTGACATCTAGGAACAAAATTCAAGCTATAAACCAGTTTGCTCTTCTTGTTCTAACTTATAGTTTTGGAGTGATTGGCTTACCCCAAAAGGTGTTGGATAGATTAGACAGGAAAACAAGAAGGATGCTTCCTGCTCATCAAATGATTTATAAAAATCAGTGCGTACCGTGATTATATATTTCCTGTTCCGAAGGAGGTACGAGCCTCCTTGAAACTGATTACATGCATAGATTTGCAATTGTGGGACTACATACATATCTGCTGACCTCACCAGACCCAAACATAATGAAAGTTTTGAAGCATGAGGAGAACAAATCTAAGATGACTTCCTTTCTTTGTCTAACAGAAACATATCGACGTCAAGTGGGAATGGAAATCAAACCATAAGTAGATAAAAATCAGGCGGCAACTGAATGAGCCAGTAAAACGAAAGAAAGAATATAAGGTGAAGGAAAAACATGATATACTGGATATATTGGGACATTTTTCGTGTGGTCTATTAAAGTGTTGTACGTGCACCTTGTGGTTCTTGCTTTCTTTCGTTGTGAACACTTTGAAGTTATAGTTTTTGTCACTCCTTCCTTTTTTGGTGTACTGATCACTTACTATCAATCCTGAAACTGCTGTTCCATGTATTAGTTTACACTGTAGTAAATGTATTAAACAATGATGTTTTCCTAACTTTATTGCATAGAATTCCTGCTCAGTGAGTAAGCATATGTGAGTGTGTGTGTGTGTGTGTGTGTGTGTGTGTGTGTGTGTGTGTGTGTGTGTGTGTGTGTGTGTGTGTGTGTGTGTGTGCTGCGGGGGGGGGGGGCTGTATGTGTGTTTGCCAGCTCCCTGTTGAAATGTCAGAACTTGTAATGTTAAGTGTTGACAAACTGAAAATAAAAGATCAAAAATCTAAAAGAAGAGTGAATCTCAAACATTTCACTTCTCCTTTAAACATCTTTTTTGCAAGGGGCAAGTCCACACCCTCCAAGCTTGTATATACCAACTTTAAGAATGTTATACTTCAGAGCTCGAACAAAAGGGGATGTTCTGTGAAATGGTCATTTTGGACTTGGAATATATGTCTGTTTTTCTGGCCATTAAGTCTCTGCATCTTAGAACTCACTCTAATGGGTCCCGGAATTTGAATTGGTTAGTATGCTGACTAAATGTGTGTGTGTGTGTGTGTGTGTGTGTGTGTGTGTGTGTGTGTGTGTGTGTGTGTGTGTGTGTGTGTGTGCATGCGTATGGTGTGCCTGTGTGTGTGTGTTGTGTGTATGCCAATTTTGAATGCCTATGCACCAGAGTGTCTGTGCACCCATATGTGTCTATGTGTAAGACATGGCATATCATGAAATAAGTTAGGGTTTTGTCTGTCCTGCCATTATGTTACCAATTTGTGCATTTACCCATAAGTAAAGAAGAAACAAACAATCCCTGCAAGTAAGGCAACTGCCAGGTCCCAAAATTTGACTTTGACTTTTACCCATAAGTAGTCAAAAAAATAACGCTGAATTTGCTTGCTGAGTCACATCTTTTATTGAAACCTGTATAAAAGTTTAACCCAGTACAAGCTATTTACTGCATCATTTATTTCTCTTAGCTGTTCTTCTGTTCCTTGGCTGATTCTAAATTGCATTCTCCTGAGATTAGGGCTATATTCTACAGGATATAATCCAATAACTCTTGCTCAAAAAGCCAGTATTAGGGCAACAATTAATTGCCTATGCTCCAAGAAGTATACATCTTTAGTACCTATAATGTTCACAGATAACTGTAGTTTTTCTACTCTGCTATTTATTTGTTTAACATGTAGATAACAAGTTCTGCTATCAAACTTCAGAATTTGTCTTGACAAAGTAATATAAAGACGAATTATATGAATGCATGCTACATGTGTGTGTGTGTGTGTGTGTGTGTGTGTGTGTGTGTGTGTGTGTGTGTGTGTGTGTGTGTGTGTGTGTGTGCGTGTGTGCATGTGTGTGTGTGTTTCACTGGTGTCTATTACAATTCTGATGAATATAACTGCAGTGCTTTGAACAACAAAAGTTTATGAATGAATAGAGGGAAATATGCTAATTCTGAGTTTGCAGTTTTGTGGTGTAGTCTCCACATTCCAATGTACGCTGATCCTGGATATATATCTATATCTGTATCTTATCTATATCCATATCTATATCTATATCTATATCTATATCTATATCTATATCTATATCTATATCTATATTTATATCTATATCTATATCAATATCTATATCTATCTATACACATAGTCAGATATAGATATAGATATAGATATTGATATAGATTGATAGATATAGATAGCTAGATAAATAGGCAGATAGATAGATACAGTAGATATCTTATAGGCGTGCGGAAGGTACAAACACCAATGTCAGGTGGTTCAGTTGGTGAATCCTCTGTAAAAATGTTTTAAAAATGTAAATGTGAGCCTCATAATCTTCTGTTTTTGTTCCAATGCAAATATAATTTTAAATTGTGACTCAAAAGAACACACAAACTATATACTCAACGACAAAGCGAAAAGCCACCAGCTGGAGACGAAATACATTTATTTTGTACAAAAACAAGAAACAAACTTCGAAATTTACAAGAACACAAATAAAAGTAATGTAAGTTCTTTTGTTTAATTGATATTAAAGTTCATCAGACAGTGTTTTAAAAATCGTCACTTCCTTTTATAATCTCCTGCAATTCAAAAAAACCTCGCCATATGACTCTTAAAACCTTGTGCATGCCTATTGATACTATAAGGGAAGATAGAATCAAAAATTATTCTCTTTATATTAAATCTATTTAAACTTTGTAATTTTAAAATTACACCCTCATTATAAATCAAATATCCAAATTTTATTATAATTAACTATGTAAACAATCAATTATTATTTAATTAAATAATTCTTAAAATTACCAAAATATATATATATGTGTATTTAAAAAAATATTTATAAATATCTCAAAAATCTATTAATATATTAAAAAATTAATATATAGATTAATATATGATGCCAGCCTCACAAAATAGTTTTAAATTCTAATAGTACTATTAACATTTTCAATATAAGAATTATATATTAATTATAGATAATAATATATAATAAGCAATAATAATAAATTAACAATTTTTTATAAAATAAATAAAAATAAATAAAAATATTTAAATATAATTTAATTTAATCTTTGATTTTCTTTCTATTTAATGCCTTAAGTTTTAAAGTTGGGGCTATTGAACTACGTTCATTAATTCCTGGCCATGTATCGGCTTGTTCTTTAATTTGCCATTGTAACTCTTTTTGTTCTAAAAATAAGCCCCAAGGACGTTTATCTTCTATTTTGACATGGTCAATAGCTGTAAAATAAAATTGATGATTAATGAATTCAGTAATATGTTTTGCTAAGGCATTATTTGTTTTATTTTTCTTTGTAGAATATTCATGTTCATAGATCCTTTGTGATAACGATCTCTCTTTTTTTCCTATATAAAATATAGGGCAAGAGTTACACATTGCTAAGTATACTACTGCTTTAGATTTACAATTATATTTGCTTTTTAAATAGTATTTTTTTATTTCTTAAATAAAAAGAATGTCCTTCTTTCATTTTGAAACAACAATTACAGGCTCCACATTTATTCATCCCTTTAACTGTATTTCCATTTTTTATTAATACACGGGATTCAGATTTTAGTATGTCCTTAAAACTTCTATCTTTTCTATAAATTATTTTTGGTATATCTCCTATATACTTTTTACATTGTGGGTCATACATAAGTATTGTCCAATTATTAATAAATATTTCTCTTAACAAATAATGTTCTTGAGAAAACATAATAATTAAGGCTTTTGCATAATTATTCTTTTCATCTTTACTTATCACAGCAGTGTTTTGATCATTTATTTTATCAGATGTATCATTATTTATACTCACTACTAAATCTTGTTTATGTAGAATGGGCTTAAAATGACCACTTAATCTTTTATGCGTTACTTCTAATATTAATGCATCGACTAATACTTGTGGATAACATTTATTAATAAACATACTTCTTAAAAAATTACATTCTATTTAGAATTGTTCAAAATTAGTAATCCTTCGAGCAGCTCTGACTAATTGTCCCTTAACTGTGGATTTTTTCTGATGTTCAGGGTGAGAGCTGTTATAATGAAGAAAACTATTCGAATATGATTCTTTTCTGCAAATTGCTGCAATATATGTTTCATTGTCTAAATCTTTCATAAATTGTATATCTAAATAATTAATACTATGTTCATTAATATTCCATGTAAATTTAAAAAATTCTGTAGTTCCATTAATATATATTAAAAATTATTTTAAAACTTCTATAGTACCATTCCAAATGAGACAGACATCTTGAAAACGATGATAAAATTTAATAAATGTAAAATATTTACTATTAAAAACATATTAAAAATACAATAAACAAAAACAATAAAAAATACTATTTAAAAAGCAAATATAATTGTAAATCTAAAGCAGTAGTATACTTAGCGACGTGTAACTCTTGCCCTATATTTTATATAGGAAAAACAGAGATAGTGTTATCACAAAGGATCTATGAACATGAATATTCTATAAAGAAAAATAAAACAAATAATGCCTTAGCAAAACATATTAATGAATTCATTAATCATCAATTTTATTTTACAGTTATTGACCATGTGGAAATAGAAGATAAATGTCCTTGGGGCTTATTTTTAGAACAAAAAGAGTTACAATGGAAAATTAAAGTACAAGCCAATACATGGCCAGGAATTAATGAACGTAGTTCAATAGCCACAATTTTAAAACTTAAGGCATTAAATAGAAATAAAATCAAAGATTAAATTAAATTATATTTATATATTTTTATTTATTTTTATTTATGTTATTATAAAAAATTATTAATTTATTATTATTGATTATCTATAATTAATATATAATTCTTATATAGAAAATGTTAATAGTACTATTAGAATTTAAAACTATTCTGTAAGGTTGGCATCATATATTAATCTATATATTAATTTATTAATATATTAATATATTAATTGATTTTTGAGATATTTATATATATTTATTTAAATACACACACACACACACACACACACACACATATATATATATATATATATATATATATATATATATATATATATATATATACATATATATATATTGGTAATTTTAAGAATTTTTTAATTAAATAATAATTGATTGTTTACATAATTAATTATAATAAAATTTGGATATTTGATTCATAATGGAGGTGTAATTTTAAAATTACAAAGTTTAAATAGATTTAATATAAAGAGAATCATTTTTGATTCTATCTTCCCTTATAGTATCATTAGGCATGTGCAAGGTTTTAAGAGACATATGGCGGGGTTTTTTTGAATTACAGGAGATTATAAAAGGAAGTGACGACTTTTAAAACACTGTATGATGAAGTTTAATATCAATTAAACGAAAGCGCTTACATTACTTTTATTTGTGTTCTTGTAAATTTTGAAGTTTGTTTCTTGTTTTTGTACGAAATAAATTTATTTTGTCTCCAGCTGGTGGCTTTTCGCTTTGTCGTTGAGTATATAATTTTAAATTGTCAAATGATTCTTGGTAACAGTGGTACTTTAACTGTAAAGTATAGATAAGTTTGTTTCTACTAAACAATGTGAGATGCTGTTCTTTATTTAAAATATCATTACAGAGAGCATAGCATGTCAGGAATACTAATATGTGGTACTTGAAGAACCTGAGATAAATTAGCTTATTTTATACTGGTTTACATTAAGCATTCTAATTGTCTAGTCCCATCTGTGCAACTAACTACTGATAATTAAATTATATTATTACTTAACAAGAATGCTAAAGATTTGCCCTGGGATTCATTAAACTCTGTGCAGGAATAGTGCTATTCCTGCACGGATTGGATTGTGCCAGTGCAGCACAGTAGTGCACCTTGCATATTCATGAAGGCACTCTGCTGTATAACCTGGACGGCCACGATCCATGAACGACTGCAGGGGGTGTGTCCGAGCATTGCTTGCACACTCAGAAAGTGCCATACGGCACTTTGAAATGAAAAACGGTGTCCACAGATACTGTCAGCATACCTGGAACTGAACAGATATCTGTAGAATGGCCAGATTTTTGTCCAGGCAAAGAGCTGAGGCTCAAAGTCATTAAATAATGACAAAAATATCAGTGTAAGACCCCACATCCTTCAAGTAAGTTATGCTAATGCAAAACCTATTAGTCATTAACTTCCCAAGTTTGTAAGAGCAATATTTAAAATCTGTCTTCTTTGCCCTCCCATCATGTTAGGCTGCTTCTACATTGTATGCTGTCAGAGGTGGAGAGGTATGACTGTTAGCTATATTCATATCCCAAAATGAATAACAATTAAACAAATAATTATTTTTTTCTGTCCCCACTAAGGTTTAAGCATAGCTTAGTGGGTGTGTGCATTGCACAGCTGTGTATAGCATAGCTTAAACATCCAAAGGAGCTAAATAGAAATATACAGCCAAATTAGTCAAAGTGAAATAGCATAGTGGTTAGAAATTTTGCTTAGCATGCAATCATTCACGGTTTGAGCCCCAACACAATCCATTCATTTTTATATATGACAAACAGCACTAAAAGTATCGTTTTTTCATAAATAGGCAGTTAATAATATATATTTGCTAAACAGTGTAGAGTAGCAGGTCCAAATGTGAGGTGTCAGTGTAGTACAGATGTGAAACCCCCCATATAAACAAGTGTCCCATACAGTATAGCCACAAAAGAATATAATGTAATGAAAGCACATAGGGGGATGTTATGGAAGGGAAAAATATATATCATAAGATGTAATTAAGAAGAAGTCAACCCCACAATCCTGATAGTCCATAAAATGAAAGCTGAAAATGCTAAATTATGCTCAGCTATGCTTAGCTGCAGTAAGCATTTCTTAAATTTGTATGCTTAGCAATAATTAGCGTAGGTAAGTGGATTTGCACACTGGCAAACAGTGCTTAGTATCTACCCCTATAAACAATGCTTATGTGTGCTAAGCGGGTTTGCCCATTGCTTAGATTAGCTCAGCACATTCAAAATCAGCCAATCAGGACAAAGGGCTGGAATCCAGCCCTATTTAAACCCCGTAGGTGGGAATACAACCATATCCTGTTGTAGCTGATCACTGCAAGCACTATGGCTGGCGTTGGTGAGGGTGTGTGCTTTCAGGAGCAGCATTGGCCATTCATGAGTCCAGGGTCATGGTTGGACTCCTTATAAATCACCATGAAGGGAGACTGCTACAAGACCAGTACCAGGGCTCCCAATACAAAGTGGAGGCCTGGGACCATCTTGCACCTGACCTCACCAGTGCTACTGGTATCCCTTGGACTGGTGAAGGAGTCTGGCACCATTATGCTGACCTGAAGTGTAGGAAGAGGGCTCTTGGACCAGTGGATCCAAGATGCTCAGGCATAGAATGTCCCAGCAGTGTGTAAGTATCAGTATCAATTATTGTGTAACAAAGTCCAGACTATGTATGAGATGGATAGGTATGCATAAATGTTTCTCTATCTCCTGTATACCTGCAAATGAGAAAGCTGCGAATGTGGATGCCCATGCCAGCAGGCTGCTAAGGCTGCATTGTGAGGTTGGTGAGTACAAACCTAGCTTGCAGGTCAGCCTGCCCCTCATGCTCAACCACCAGCACAGTCACCATTGGGGACGTGAAGGTGAAGTGGTGACTGCCCATGGGTGGGGACCTCAGTCCCACTGTATCAATTTGGGGGGTCTTCCTACCCAACCTACCTCCCCAAATATACCTGCTATCCTTCCACAACATCCCTTTCTCACCTTATAAAAAAAAAGGAGAATCTGTTCCGACAAAAAATGTCACCCCATAGATAGCTGTCCATTTCACACACGTGTCCACTGGACACATGTAATCTGGTCTAATTGGCTTAACAATACATTAGTGTTGTCTTCACCCCTCTCTCAGGGGTTTGAGTGTCGAAATTCACCTCCAAATTCTATACAAATGCACAGCTGTTGCTGTATCAGAAATGGACAGCTATGGACCTTCCCTACACCCGTTCTGCACATCCTTAGCTATCTTTCATATTGGTTTTCCCTCTGCATGCCCCCTTTTTCACCACTTTCCTATCACTCCTTTTTTCTTTTCTTTTAAAGAAATTAGCATGGGGGTAAGTGGGAGTAAGCTGCAATAAGCAGCAGTAAGTGGCAATAAGCGGGATTGCATGATGCTAAGCGATGCCTACACAGATTAAGCAGTTTCCCATTTAACCGTATGTTGGCATCGCTTCCCATCACACAAACTTGCGCAAACTCACTTACAACTGCTTAAAACTGCCTTAATCACCCTGTCTCCATTGGCCACTGCTCTGTCCAGCAACAAAATAATCAGCCCTGCCCCAGGACCCTTTACACCATAGTCAGAGCAATTTACCACTACACCATCTGAGCTGTAATAATGAATGCTGATGTTTCAAATATATCATTCAGTACAGGTATAGAATAGTAGGGAACAAACACAATGGAATCAGTTATGTTTAGTATATATAAATATACACATATAGATATATATGGTGATAGATAAATATTAAAAACTATATACATCACATATATGGAGCTATACATAAAAAACAAATACGTATAGGATATATACATAAATATTGTTATATAAACATATGTATAGATATCAAAAAAGGAACATATATATATATATATATATATATATATATATATATATATATATATATATTAGTATAGATATATCCAAAATAAATATATATATATATATATATATATATATATATATATATATATATATATATATATATATATGCCCATTAACATGTAGTGGACTCATACCCAGCAACATACCTCTATACCTCTTACTGTATTAAGTCTGGAAAAAGGCTGTCAAAATAGGGGGACAATGGTCCAAGAACAGGGACAGGGACATAATGTATGTACTGCAGTTATAAATGTAGACTGTTGCTACAGTAACAGGGTGCATGTCAGCATACATTTTCAAAAGGATGTGAGTTCTGAAACTGAAATGTATGCCATCATTTACAGACAAAAATCCTCACATCACCACAATGATTTACCACAGAAATTAAAATAATGATTATGTGGAACAGAACATACATATGAACAATAATCCTGGACAGTCTGAAACAATCAAGCCAGTCGAGTGGTATGCTCAGAACTTCTTAGTGCAACAAATCTGAACCATGCCTGACCAAAGGGAGGTGTAAAGCCATGAAACTGGGAACATATCCAAATACTCGAGTAGATAAGGTGACACAATTGATGCAGTAACACCTTCCTGTCTGTTGTACCATATATTGACTGGAATAGCCCAAGTCCAAAACCAAATTACTCTGCACTACTCACTGACATAAATCTCCACCTCATCCCACTGATGTGTCACACATGCACAACACATATGGGGGCCAGGCATTAGTACATCTGATAAATATCGGGACATAACATCACAGTAGGAAAACTACACTGAGCTGCTAGGGGTGTCACCAAGTACTGTCTAAACTAAAGGCAAACTAACACAACACAAACCCAATTTTGCTATGTGGGAATACACATGTAATTGCAAATATATCAGACACTACAGGGATGTAACAGCACTGACCAACAGACACCAGCGTGAAAGTGCATACCCAGAGCCAATCTCACCACATTCAAAGTGACGTACTGGTAAACCACAGGAACAGTAGCGTATATGGACTGTGTGAACAAAATCATCAGCAACTGTGCCACTCACGCACTACCCCTATATATGCTTCCCCAATTCACAGTGTAGTCTGACGCCTGGCTGTGGTATGGGACATGGTTCAGTCTGCCCCTACAAACATATACAGCTGATAGAGCACCAGAAGCTGGAGCAGCATGCAAAGTCAGATAAAAAAGGACCCTCAACACTTACATCTACCCCCCTTCCTACACAGGTCAAATAACACATTCACAATACACTGCTATATAATACTGGCAGACTGTTATCAATTTCCAGAAATACACAGTCCTCTCAACTGTATAGAGTCCCACAAAATGTCTAGTCTTCATCCTCATATATAAGGCCTTCTACATGTAACATGCATGGCAGTCTGATACATCATTGGGATTATATCTGGAATGAAGTCACTGTATAATGATATACTATACATATACACCTCTTACAGCATGACATCTGTACAAAGCCTGACGTACTTGGGGGCATAGGCCCAAACACAGGGGCATTATTGACATATTGCTGTCATAAACTGAGAAAGTTGCTGGTGTAACAGGGTTGTTGTAACATATCTGTTCTGAGGGATATGTAGCCAGAAACACACATGGATGTTACCATTTCCTGACTGCAATCCCCAGAGTATGCTACTAAATTTCCAAGGCCAAAAAGTGTGTGAGTAACACACCAAATATAAGAGTACAAACTCTGGCCAGTCTGCAAATAGTCCTACAGTTGAGAGTTATGTCAACCACATAACACTATCAGACTTAAATTCATGCAGAGCAGCCACCACACAAACCCTGTCAAACTAGCATTACTTCTACTGTATAACAGCAATACTTACATTCTGCCCCTATGTCTGGAGCATTCTCCCCCAGTTTGTTGGGCTGTCTCCACAGTGTTTGTTGTAAGAGGTATTCCCAACTATACACTCTGTGATGCTGTTCATCACACACCTCTATGAAGTACGCCTCCCAGGCAAGGAAAAGGGGCAATGTCCACATGAAGTACTCAATTATAGGAGTGTGTTTCCATGCTATTGCATATGGGAATGATACCACAGCTGTTCCACATGCAATTAGCAAGTGGGGAACTCCAACTGGTGCTCAGGCCATCAGCTGCTCTTGAGCATTACCTACTAAAGGCATGATGCTGCCTATACAAAACAGATGTATATCCTACATCTGTCTCAGGGAGGAAGAGTGAGAGACACACACAGAAACAAACAAACAAACAGACCGACAGAGAAACACACACACACACACGCATGCACACGCACACACACACACACACACACACACACACACACACACACACACACACACACACACACACACACACACACACACACACACACACACACACTGAGACTGATGGAGTATACCAATTGAACTGAAAACAAATAAACACAGCTATGTCAAACAAGTAAGCCTGTAATGGAATGTAGTAGGGGGCATGTAAACATCGAAAACAGGAAGTTCAAATGATATGATGTCTCAACAACACATGCTGTACAGATATATTGCTGAGTAGAACTTAGGGTTCATTTCATATGATCGAAGTCTTACAACTTCGAATCATTAAAGAAAGAACTTTAATGATCGAAGTTGTAAAACCTCGAAGCATATAATGGAGATCGCCATAGAGCGCGGAAAGAGAAAATTTCCCTTTACTGCACTGTAATGCAATTTCAGAGTTGGCATATTTAAGTAGCAGGGGGTGTGGAGGTGCAGGGTGGCTTGCCCTGTGCATAGAGCATTTTTTTTACTGTTTTTACTTTTTTTTTTTTATGTGTGTTCGAAGTTCCAAGACTTCAATCATTAAACTTTGTCCTTTAATGATTCAAAGTTTTGGAACTTTGATCATATGATATAGACCCCAGAACCTATGGCCATAGAAACTGTGTCTGTCTGCAATGACATAGAACACAACTCAAGACCCTGAGTCACCACAAGAAAAATGTCTCACATATGACCAGTACTGGAGTGTGTGTTGCACAATACTGACTGTGACACTGCTAGGCCACTCCCAGTGCAAATCATACCATCAGTAACTCTGCTACGTCCAGCTCTGAATTGTGCCTCTTTTTTCAATGCCACTACCTCTAACTATCCTCTTGTAGACCTTCCCTATCACTCTTAATGGCACTTGTCTGTCACAAATCACAAATTACACTTTTCCACACCATCAACATCCTGCCCGTACTCATATCTTCACCTCTCCTCCACACTCACCATTACTCTGAACTGTTGTTCTCAAGTATTTACACCTATCCATCTTTGAAAACTGTACTCCCTGTATCATCATTCCTCTATCCTCCCTCCCATTCACACACATATATTCCATCTTAGTCCTGCCTGACCATCATTCCTCCTCTCCCTAGACCATACCACCACCTCTCCAGGGTCTCCTCAACCTGTTCCCTACTCTCACTACAGACCACAATGTCATCTGCAAACAGCACAGTCTAGGGGGACTCCGGTCTGATCATGTCTGTCAACCTGTCTATCACCACTACAAATAAGAAGGTGCTCATAGCTGATCCCTGATGTACTCCCACCTCCACCTTAAACATACCTGTCACTCCCAATCCAGAACTCACTGCTGTCACACTAGCCTTGTACATATTCTGTAGCAGTCTTACGTATTCCTCCACCACTCCTGACCACCTCATACAGTACCACAACTGCTCTCTAGGAATCCTTTCATATGCTGTCTCTAAGTCCACAAAGACACAACGCAGCTACATCCGACCTTCTCTGTATGTCCCCATCAACACTCTCAAAGCAAACATCTCATCAACTGCTCTTTCCTGGCATGAAACCATCCTGCTGATCAGTACTCCTCACCTCCCTTCTTAGCCTAGCTTCCAATGCCCTTTACCATTACCTCATGCTGTGACTGATGAATGTTATCCCTCTGTAGTTACTACAGCTCTGCACATGACCCTTATTCTCATATTCAGTACCCAAACACATTTTATACACTCCTCACGCATCCTCTCACTTTCCTAGATTACAGTGAACAATCTGGTTAAAAAGACCACTGCCATTTGTCCTAAACACATCCATGCTTCCACAGGTATGTCATATGGACCAATAGCCTTTCCATTCTTAAACCTCTTCATAGCTATCCTTACTTCCCTCTTGATAATCTGTTGCACATCCTGATTCACCATACTCACATCATCCATCCTTCTCACTCTCTCATTCTCTTCATTCAACAGCCCATGCAAGTACTGTTTCCACCTGCTTGCCACACTCTCTTCACTAGTGTGTTCACATCCACCATTATCCTTTCTCAGCCTTATCTGCTGCACATCCTTCCTAGCTACATGCCTCTGTCAAGCCAATTGGTAAAGGTCCTATTCTCCATCCTTAGTGTCCAGCATTACATACAACTCTTCTGATGCCCCATCCTCAGCCTTTTCCACCACTCTCTTTGCCATGCACCTTATCTCCCTATACACCTGTCTACTTTCTTCATCTGTCTGACAATCCCACTTTTCCTTGGATAACCTCTTTCTCTGTATACTCCCATGTACTTCCTCATGCCACCACCAGGTATTCTTGTCCTCCTTCCTCTGTGCAGATGTCACACCAAGCCCTGTTCTACTCATCTCCCTTACTAGCTTTGATTTAGTTACCCAGACATTTGGTAACTCTTCACTGCCACTCAGTGCCTTTCTTAACTCTTCCCTGAACTCAACCTCACAATCACCCTTTTTCAGTATCCACCATTTGATCCATGGTGCTGCCCTCACATTCCTCCCCCTCTTTTTGATCACCAACGTCATCCCACAGACCAACCTTCCATGCTGCCTAACTACACTTTCCCCTGTCACCACTTTACAGTTACCAATCCCCTCCAAACAAGCCCACCTGCATAGGAGATAATACACCTGTGTGCAACTTCTTCAACTCTTGTATGTCACTTTATGCCCCTCAGTCTTGTAAAACTATGTATTCACCACACCCATGTCCAACCTCTGTTGCAAATTTCCCCACCATCTCACCTTCTGCATTCCTTTGCTTAACACCATACCTACACATCACTTCTGCATTCCCTATGTCCCCTTCACCAACATGTCCATTGAAATCTGCTCCAATCACCACTCACTCACCCTTGGGTAGATGCATCACCACTTGATCCAACCACACCAAAGTATGTCTGTCTCATCCATCACACACACATTTAGAGGAGCATATATACTAACAACTGTTAACATTACACCATCAATTCCCAGCCTTATGAACATCTCATTCTACCCGGCACTCTTATCACCTCCACAAACACTCTTGGCATAATGTTCCTTTAGGTTAACCCCTACACCATTCACCCTCCCATGCACACCATGATAGAACTATTTGTACCCGACACCGATACACACAGTGTACACCCTTTCCATCTGGTCTCCAGCACATGCAGTATATCCACCTTTCCTCCTTCCAGCATATCAGCTAGCTCTGTCCCCATACCAGTCATACTCACAACATTAACAGTTCCTAGCCTCACTAACACACACCTAGCCTTCCACCTCTCTGCCTGCCATATGAGCATCAGATATCCTCCATGGTATGTCTGTGAATGCAAAGGCTACTGCACTATCAAATGACATATGTGTGTTACAGCAATATGAAGAAAGTGTCACTAATTGTGGCCCATAGCCCACCATGTACGTGTGTTGTCCTACAGATGTCTGCCCTAACAGATTGACATGACTGACTGAGCAGCAAGATTATCATTACAGTGTACCATACTGACATAGAACAGAAATGTATAGCAGCTATTACCTGTGCATATGTATGCATGGGTAGGTGTACCTGGCTACCTCATAACAACTGAAATGGGTTGCAAAACATCAGGTGAATAAACTGTACATGTTGTACACATGTGTAACCTTAGTTTCTGTGCATCCAACAGAGTTACATCTCTACAGCTACTGATTCTGTCATTGCCCTGACACAGACATGGGTAGTATAATAAGCATGAGTATCACATTAAAATTGGGGAGGTGGCCAACTGTGTTCTGACCCTGTGTCCATGCCTACTACAAATAGATATATGCCCACCAACATAGCTGTATGGCCTCAGCAATACCTTACTTGTAAAACCTGTCTACACCAAAGTAGAGAAAACCCCTTTGCTGGACAACAGCAATGCACAAAGCACATAATGTGATGCTATATTGATTGCACAAGGCAAAGTAGGACCAGGCACCAACTGGACGGCATGTCAAGCTTTGTCTGAACAAGCATATTAGGTCACAGGTGGATTACTGTAAGGCCAACTATGAGTACAAATTGGGCACATCCACTAAGGGCAATCACAAGGCCATCTTCACATATGTCTGCAGTCTCAGAGGCACCAACCCAACCCACCCTGTAATTGTGGTCAGTCACAGTACATACACACACACCATAGCTACAGCCAACATGCTGCAGACAGGTTTACAGCAAACATCACCACCCTGGATCACCATCAGTATAGGTGGATATGCACAGCACACACACCCATCCCCTCATCATCATGGATCAAGTGCAAACTGCCTAATCAAAGTTAACAAAAGCAAGTCCCCTTGGGGCCTGATAATATTCCTGTCGGCATCCTACATGAACCCAGGCATATGCCTCCAGCTCCATTACATACACTATGCAAGCAAAGCCTTTCCATCATTGACATCCCATCTGCAAGGAACACGGCCACTGTCATCCCTCTACAAAATCATATATGATGAATGATGCTTATGCAATGTACTGGCCCTCATTGGGGGGAACATAACACATCAGGACTAGGGGTACAATGCAATTTCATATAGTGCTGCTAGGTGTGCTTGTACGTGGTGGCTAATGATAGTCCATATGCATGTGCTGGCTCTGTAAAAAAATCTGGGCAATGTCTGAGGTCCTGTGATGTGTTTCCTTGTGTATGTCTTCCAGGTGCCATGCAGCGGCAAATGTCTTACACCGATGCAGAGACAGCAGCTACACAGAAGCTGTAATCTTAAATTATGCCATCCTTTATGTCCACAGCTGACAAAATTTGCAGGAGCGCACTGTCCTGTCAGATAAGATCATCCACAGAGTGAACATGTAGGGCCACCATCGATGCACATACAATCGGGTCAGGCATAGACCAAATGACCTGATACATCATGCTGGGCAAAGGGCTGTTGCTGTAGTGAGTGACTGTACTGCTACTGGTGGGGGGCCAGCCACACAAGCCCCACTTACAGTGACAGAGGAGCTCCTTGCCAACTTTGGGGTAGCCCCCACACAAACTCAAACACGGGAAACAGCAGTTGTGTAGGTGATTGGTACCCAGGCAACAGGCGAGGAGCATCCAGGTAAGGCCAAAGTGTGCATCAATGTAATGAGGTAGCATTTAAAATGTCTTCTACAGAGTCTCTAGATGTATATGTCAGTGCAAAATGGATTAGTGGGTGGGGTGTAGTAATGTACACAAGTGCACATCTATGGTGTAGGACAGCAAATTGTGTAATATCATAGTGTGTACTGTACCTGTGCAGAAACGTAGCATTCATCTTGTACCAATGCCTAATGTGAATCTGCTGACAATACATCTCCCTCACAACTACATAGATCCCTCTGGTCTGCACATGTGACAGCAGTCTGAACCCAGTAAGTATGGAGTTT
This sequence comes from Protopterus annectens, assembly GCF_019279795.1. Lineage (NCBI taxonomy): Eukaryota > Metazoa > Chordata > Ceratodontiformes > Protopteridae > Protopterus > Protopterus annectens. Next base: position 548,091,784 of record NC_056736.1, read on the forward strand.
CCCTGTTGTGGCTCACCAGTACCTCAGGAATGCTAAAGGTAATGCATGTGACCATACACACAACTGTTACACTCAGCCATTTGGCAATATCTGCATGTTCACCTGTGGTGGTGTTTACTGCATTGCATCATGGTGGTCATGACAGGGGCCTATTTGCAGGAGATGTCACATATCTGTAGCATACCTCACAAATGGTCATTGCAGGATACTTGGACAAAGACCGACAAAATGGGGGGACAAAGGCCCAAATCTAGGGTCATATTGTAGAAATCAGTGGTGTCCAGTGCTTATAAATGGTGTACACAGCTGTTAGAATTCCAAGGTATGTGTGATATACAAAAATGAGAGCACAATAGACAAGTTCAAAATACTACCAACCTTTCATGTGACCTATAACCTGTACAATTAAATTGTAAAGCAAACAAATCTGTTAGGGGAATAATGACACATAATGGTACAGCAACGTAGATGCATATGTGTGCACAGGCTGAAGCTAGTACTGTGTTGAGGCAGCTTTCAATATAACTACAGCAGTACATCTTATTGGGTACACAACAGCCATCAATTACAAAGACTTTTCTTTTTTTGATTAACAGCAACTATGGGTCAGCTGTCCTACCAGGATTATCCTAACATATATCCAGTGGCCTGCTACAGCAACAGCCATGGTTCACATAGAGGTGATGAAGCTGCTAAGGGACCACATGTTTGAGATGTATCAGCCTGGAGAATGATACCAAAACATTTCCACAGCATTGCACATACCATGGAACACAGTGCAGACAGTCATGAAAAGGTGATGAAAATATGGGGCTACAGTGACATTGCAAAGGAGTGGACATCCCATCAAAGTCTATGAGAATACAAGACCATAACTGGCCAAGGAGGCTGCCAGTAGCCCTACAGCAACAGTGAAGGAGTGGCAGGAATCTCCAGCAAGTAGTGGGTGTGTACTATATGTCACAACAACCTTCCATGGTCTACATATGCCCTGCCTATAGGGTAGGGTTGGAAGATGGCAGAAGTTCCTCACACCAAACAATATCCAAGCCTGGTGAAAGTCTGAAAACAATACATCAGGCCTCCAAAAGTAAGTGGGAAATGTGTTATGGTAATATGGGACCATGGATGTACTCTTTGGCCACAATTCTGACAGGTGTGTTTGGCGCAATATCATCACTGCACATCACCACAACAACACCCCCATGGTGAAGCATGGTGATGGCAGTGTCCTGCTTTGGAGTTGCTGTTGACAAGCTTGAACTGGAGCAGTAGTCATGTTAGAGGGGATTATAAACAGTTCCAAACACTGGTCTCTCATAGCTCCAAATGCCCTTGCAATCTGACATAGTTGGAGGTGTTTCGCAAGTCAAGATGAGCCATGCTGATAGACACCTTCCCAAGAGGACTGCATGCTGTGATTAAATCAAAAGTTGCTTTAACAGAGTATTACTTTAAGGGTATGCCCACTGATGCAACCAGCCTATTGTACCTATATCAGTTACCAGATTTTACCTGTAACTGATGTGCATGTTCTTCAGTTGGATTGCAGAGGTTATATGTCATGTGAAATAATGGCAATGTTATGACCTGATTTCTGATGTTTCATGTGATATATTACAAAAACCTGGCATGTTAACAGGTGTGTGTACGCTTACTATATCCAGTGTAAGCTTGGGAAGTTGTTTGAGTAACCGGCTTTGTGTCAAAATACATATACTGCAGGTAATGCTGTCTGTACTTCCAATTAGGACTTTACTTAGTGTCACCAATCCACAGGCCAACCCAGTAATGTATCAGACAAACACAGTAGGTTATGAGGAACAGACCAAACATATGAAACACACATGTAGACATTCAGCAAAACCCTGTAAGGTTGGGGGGTATGTTCTGTAGGAGTTGCCACAGTGCTATACAGGTGAACAGCAATAATTTACATGAGTGAAGTGTGTGCTAGGTGAAGAGCCATGAACTACTAACACCACTCACGTATCCCAGAGGTGTATATTAGTAGTAACAGTAATTGGACAGGGCTGCACTGCATGATGCTTAGGGTCCGTTCAGAGTGTGTATGTTATTGTCTGACTATGTGTCATGAATGCCCCCAGTAGGCTAATTTGAGGTCTGTGTAATGCCTTTGAAGCACCTCACGTGTGTGTGTGCGTGTGTGTGTGTGTGTGTGTGTGTGTGTGTGTGTGTGTGTGTGTGTGTGTGTGTGTGCGTGTGTGTGTTTATGTACCACCAAACCTTATATTGCCAGTAGCAATTTACATATGTTGTTTTTCCCTCACAGGTGGACATGGTGGCTGCAGTCCCTCCTGCTCTAATACTGATGCCAGTGTCTCTGCAGAATCTGACCATGCTGATTCTCATATTCAGGTACAGCTGGGGTTGTCAGGGGCTGATACTGTGCCATCGGTTGGCATCCTACTATTGTCTACCCCATTCCTGCACACAGTCACAATGCCCAAACATTCCCAATCACCAGTGGCCACAGATAATGGACAGTTGGTGGGTGGAGGCATGGAACAGGCTGCTGTTGTGACTATGGCAATTGAAGGTGCAGGCAATAGCCATAGCAATAGCCAGAATGCTGGCAAGGTCCCATACAGGCAGATGGACAGGGGTTCTTGGAAGAGGATTGCAGTTGGTCATGGCCCTGTTGCATTGCCATGGCAGCAGTCACCAGATGCATGATTCATGTTGTCATGGGTGAAAAGGCATATAATGAACACAATACCAGACATACACCCAGGGTCATGGACGAGCACGTCCCTGGTGTCTGTGGCAATATGAACTCACTGCACTGTCTGTGAGCATACTGGGGTCATTGATGGATGGTGGAGGGAGAGAGCTTGGCACTCCTCAACTGTGGAATAGCTGTGCTTGAGCATTTGGTGGACACTGTCCAACAGCCATGTGTCTGTAGGGCAGCACCACCAGCACTAATGAAAGGGGTGTGCTGTCCATGCCACACCATAGCAAGCCATGGGCACATGATTCTGGCCAGTCCCAACAGGGATGCTGATCCACAGGCAGCAGTCACCAGTGCAGAGTAGTTCTGCATCTGGACTTTGCCCTGGTGGTGCCGGTGATACCCTTGGCAGGCCCAGTCCCCATGTCTGTGGCCAGAGATGGTGAACTGTACACCCTGAAATGTATGGCCCACAGCTGTCCAAAATACCCCTGTGTAGGGCACCCACATGGTGTGACTGTGTGCATACAAACACACACATCACCATCAGAAAAGTCCCCTACACACACACACACACACACACACACACACACACACACACACACACACACACACACACCACACCTGCACTGTCCATTTAATGAACACCCCCCCCCCAAACACACAGACATGATGTCAACTGTGGAGCCCAGTTTAGGCATCTGGCAAACCCACCAAACACCCTGGGCATAACATGATACCTGTGCCACATCCATGCCATCCATACCATTGATGCAGGGACATGCTTATATGGGTCTGATGCATAGGGTGACTTTAGTAGAGTGTAGCTATTTAATGCTGTGTAAGGTGTTGTCATCTGTCATTTGTAATGGGTATACATCAGAGTCTATGTGTACCTTTTCAGCCATGATGCATTATTGGTGTTAGTAACACTAAGAGAATGTGTTTTCACATGCTGTATTCTGTTTGTGCTCCAGGTGTCTGTTTGTCAGCCGGATGTGGCCCTGCAGACATCACCCACAAGGGGTATGGCAGGGTAGTAACACATCAACCACGTCATTGTTGGGGTACAGCTGTATCTGCACACATTTTCCAGGTCTGTGTAACAGTTCTTGCATGTGCCTCACAGCTTATAAGGCTGAGGGGTTGTATCTCAGTCTATGGTGGTTGACATCAGTTCTAGTATAGTGGACAATGGTAAGTGTGGTGGGTGGAACACACCTCAGGTTGCTAACACCCTCAACCCCAGAGGATATTGTATCAACCAAACACACAGCAAATACTGTTCACACACACACATACACACACACACCCACACACACACACACATACACACACACACACACACACACACACACACACACACACACACACACACACACACACACACACATATGCATGCACAGGATCACAGTTGCCAGTGTTGTGTTTGCAACCACTACCCATCAAGTTATGGTACCACATTATTATGCAGTTATTGCAGGTGGCCCAGGACTACTAGTGTGATGAGTGTTACAAGGTACCTCTAAGGTAAATAACATCACATGGCCTTGTGGGGTATGGCAATGGTGGCTGTACTTGGTGCGAGAATACCCATAATAGTGTCACATACAAGTTTACACACGTACAACCACTGCTATACATGCCAAAGCGCACACACACACACACACACACACACACACACACACACACACACACACACACACACACACACACACACACACACACACACACACTTGCCAGTTCTGACATTAGCAGAACAACCTGTTTTGTTATTCGTGCCATACTATTCCATACTGTTGCATAGGGCTTATAGGGCTGCAAAGTGTGTACAGATACCACTATGGTCAATGTGAACAGCGGTTCTCATACATTAGACTTAGGAATGTCTACTGTGTGTACTATGGCATAAGATCTGAATCCATGCCTATCCAATGGATGTCATTCGCACACAAACACAAGATACTCTTCTTTCACACACATTTGCCAGGACTGAGATTAGAACCCCATGTGCATCTATTTAATGTTACTACATTGTTATTCATTTATCACATGTGCCACGGAGGTTATGCAGTGACACTTGTTCAAAGGTACTTCTAAGGTGAGGGACATCACTAGGCCTTGCAGATTATGACAATGGGTGATGTACTGGGTGAGAGAGGCTACAAAATATTGTAACCTACACATATACACACTTACACACAATAATACACACACACACACACACACACACACACACACACACACACACACACACACACACACACACACACACACTTGCAAGACTCATATTAGAACCCCTAGCTATGTAGTTATTGGTATTATAGCTTTATGAAGTTACCACACACACCACAGAGCTTATAGGTTGTGGAGTGTTCCAAGCTACCTATATAGTGAACAAGAATAACATCTACAGCACTTGTAAGGTATGGCAATGGCAGTTGTACTGAATGAGACAGGCCAACAACTATTTTCACCCACATGTTTGCACACTCACAAACATTTTCAGAAACAATAATGCACATACACACACATTTGACAGCACTGAGATCCATAAGTTCAAAAACTCATAGGTGTGTACGTGGCAAATGGCCATGGAGGCTTTACAAGGCTAGCCCATGGGAATACACTGGCATCATGCCACCTGATGATACTCCCCGGTGTGTCTACTGAGTATAGTCACTGGAGTGATCCCCAGGGTGGGTATTCTATTCCCCATCCACTCCTCCTGATTTCTCTTGGAGAGGGCCAGTGATGTGCTAGGCTTGACACATATGCAACATCTATTCCATAGCGTGGCCAGTCTCTGGGTTGTGAACCTGTCCCTCCAGTATGTTCTGTTGATTGTGAGATGGGGCTGAGGTATCTGGGGCATGTTATCTGGACAGATCGGTTTCCTCAGATGTAGCATTCCTGACAGGGTTGGGTCAGTTATGACTGTGTATGTCAGGCAGAGATCGTACCTAAGTAGCCAGTACTAGATAATGATTCATTGCAGTTGTTGGAGTCTGTATGTATGGGGCAAGTGTGTAGTACCTAAGATCTTTTTTGTGATGTACATTTGCAGCCTTTCCTGTTGTTGCTGGTGACCAGTGGGGTACATGGCAAATGGGCCATAGTACACATTGACTGGCCTACTGATGGGAGTGTACAGGGAAACACTGTCCTTTTACTCTCTGGATTCAACACCCTGAATCAGGAGAAGTGACACATAGAAGGATTTTTGTAAGACAGTGGCACTGTGGTGGTCACCATAGAGCTCACTGTTAAACTGTGCTCCCAGTTCCGTTATACCAACATCAGTGTTCAGTGGACTACCATCAAAGTACTACTTTATGGGAACCATGTCGCACCCAAAGGGGATGATAGCACATCATATAACATTGAGCTTATGTTCAGGTTTCTGACAACAGTCATAGGTCTTAGAGAGGCCTTTGTGAAGGATGTCAACCTCAAGTGGGGAGGTAATAACAGCACCCACCTTGTAGTCATCTGTAAACCTTGTAAACCAGGGTGCCTTTCTATTGGGCTGGTCCTCTGAGGTGTGGAGCCCAAACATGAGGGAACCCAGGTCCACAACCTGTGGGACTCCACTCGTGACTGTTCAGCAGTCTGACATAGAGTCTACTGCTTTCTCACTGTGGGTTCTATCTGTGAGCCAGTTTGCAGGCCACCTACTGATGTAGTGGGCCTACCTGAGTGTGTTTGTGTATGATTCCTGAGTAGGGAGTGATATCCAATTATTAGATGGGCAGCCTATCTTGTTATCTATTCCATACTGTCACATAGTTGTTACACATGGCACAATACTTATAAGGCTGCAGAGTGTCTACAGGTCCCTCTACAGTGTATGACAACTGTAGTACTTGTAATGTGGACACTGGGACATGTACTGGGGTGAGCAACAACAAAAAGTAGCAAAACCCACCCCACTATGGATATGGTTCTCACACAAACACAACAACCCCCCACACAGACAGGATACTGTTCAGACACACAGACACACACACACACACACACACACTTGCCCAGACTGAGATTAGAATCCCTACCTATCTCTTTATTGCTACTACAGTGTTACACATTTGTTGTATGCACCACAGAGCTTATAAGGTGAAGGTTGTCCAAAGGTATTTCTAAGGAGAGGAACATCACCAGCCCTTGTAAAGTATGGCAATGGGTGATGTGGGTGAGAGAGGCCACAAAATGATTTATACTGCACATATACACACTTACACACACATTTGTCAGAACTGGGATTAGAACTCCTACCTAACTTGTTGTTTATACTATAGTGTTATGCAGTTATTGCACATGTCACAGAGCATATGGGACTGAGGTTTGACGAAAGATACTTCTAAGGTCACTGATATCTGCATGACTGCTAAAGTAGGGAAAGGGGAAATATACTGGGTTTGGCTGGACCCAAAAGCTTTAATGTCTAAACACATATACACACATATTTATACTTGCCTGGACTGAGATTAGAACTTTGACCTGACTAGTTATTTGTACTATAGTGTTAAACAGTTATAGCATGTGCCACAGAGCTTATAAGGCTGTGGCCTGACGGAAGGCACTTCTAAGGTGACTGATATCTGCGGGGCTGCTAAAGTAGGGGAAGGGGAAGTGTACTGGGTTTGACTGGACCCAAAAGATTTAACTTCTAAACACACACACACATACACACACACACACACACACACACACACACACACACACACACACACACACACACACACAAGCAGTTTTACATTCTAAAGGATTGCGATTTGAGCTTTTACCTAACTATTTATTTGTATTATAGTATTACCTAGTTATTGCACAAGCCACAGAGCTTATAGGGCTGAGGCCTGACAAAATAGACTCTATGGTGACAGATATCTTCAGGGCAATGGGAAGTGCAGTGGGTGAGAAAGGCCTGTTCATTCCTAGATCCTACTGACATTTCTCTAAGTGTATGAGCATACCCAGTGTGACCTTCTATAATATAAGTGGGACTCCATTCCAGGGATTGTTGTACTCCAGTATGATTTGTTTTGTGCTACATACCTCTTAATTTATTGGTGCAGGATATCTGGAGATAGCCTATCAAAATTGAGAGACAATGGGCCATATGGTGATTGTGACTATTTCTCTCAGTAATGTATGGGTTGCTAGGGTTACATGGCTTGTTTCAACAGATATCTGACATATATGCCATTTGACACTGTCATGTATTGTTTCAGTACCTCGTGACATACTTCCTCAGATCATCACAGTGATTTACCAGAGGAATACTGGATGTATGATGCACCCACCAAAATTATGGGCCAGATGCTATGCATTCTTGCATAATCCAGGCTGTTGAGAGGTATGCCTATGAGCAATTGACTGCTGGAGCTGTGGAAATGGTCCAGCTCTTTGGTGATATATTACAATGGTGGAATCTGTATGCATTTCTGTTCTGGCCTGGTGTGATTTCCAGTCAATGTTTGGGTAATATAAGTCAGACAGGATCAGGGTGACAAGCAGACTCTGGATAGATTTGTAGGGGATAAGATATGTGGGGGGGTGTCCTGGGTCAGATATGTTTGCCTCTAGCTACCAGTACTTTGCATAGGGGTCTTCTCAAAGGTTGACTGCACTTGGAGGGTCTTGTGTGTGTCAGACTGTTTGACCAGCCTGGAGGTGTGTGTGTGTGTGTGTGTGTATCTCACATATATGTATGGCCCACCTCATTTTGTTTGAATGGCCACATTTTGAGGTCAGGATGTTGCACTGGATGAGTGATCGAGGAAGAGTGTGTTACTCCCCATGGCTGTGAGCCAGAGTTCTATGGGTGCAGACATGTCACCATCTTCTAGGGTTAGGACTGCCTGCAATGAGTGCATTCCCATGTTTAGACTCCTAGACCTGCCTGTCAGCTGTACAGAGTATCACAGAATGATCCATGTTCATGACATATCTTGTTGGTTACCCAAACAAGTGTGGTTTTCAAGGAAAAGTGTTTTGCAGGTCATTCAGGGTTGAAGTCAGATATTACTGACAGTTGATATTGCAGTTTCAGACTTTGTACCCATCAGACATTCCATGCTACTACAATCATTCCATCAACTTTATAACATTATTACAGGAGTGTTTCAAAGGTATCCTTCTCTTTGGACCTTTTTCACCCCATTATTCATGGCTTTGTCCAGATTTCTGGGTCTCTGACACTGGCATGTTTTCTCCTAGCAGTTAGCAGCATGGTCTTTCTTTGCATTTTGTAGACTGTGTTATGTTGGTGTTTTGGACCCCCATGACACTCCCTAACAGGGCACTGTGGGTGAGACATGGGCATTTGTCACAGACCTGTAGGCCAGGTGTGATAGATGCAGGCTACTAGTAGCAAGGCAGTGCATTCTGATGATCATATGTTCCTAGGCTGCCAGCAGTAGGCAACCCTAGGATGGCACCAGTAAGTTGACTGTGGGCATTACTGACAATTGCTTTCTGTTTGTGTTGAGCCATCACTCTAGTTGATGGATAGATTCTGCTTAAGGCTAGGGGCATGTTACTGTATTTCTATGGGACTATGGGGGGGGGTGGCACATCTGTACACAATACACATTTGCAGAGACTGTGCTGATATTTGCTTAACATTTTGGTCACATTTAGCATAGTGGTGTGCCCTATCTTTGAGAATACAGGCAAAACAGTATCAACCAAAGGTCAGATTGTTCAGCATAAACATTTGTAGTTTCACACTTCTTACCTTTCAAAGGCATACTGCCTCTGCCAGACCTGCTGTGATATCACTGTGTAAAAGTCTGTAGGTGGGGATTTCATGGATGTCGCCCTGTGGGAGCCTTTGCCAGACATTTCTGTATGGTTTTCTACAGCCTAAATGCTGAGTGAGACTGGGGGTGGGTATGGGACCCCCACTTTGACATCAATGCATGTGACCAATGGACACCCCCCCCCCGTTATTTGGCTCACCACATATACTGCAGTGGTATTTGTCAACTAGGGTGATACTGAATAGGGTGGGTAGGCCAGTACTGGGAATACACTTCCTGTTGTCCCACATAGCTGTCAGTTGTCTGCAGCTATCCCAGTAAGCCACCCCATTCCCTTGCATCCTTGCATGTTTGAATCAATACCATAGATATGCTATCAGAACATTCCACTCCATTCATTTATTTTGTTAAGGAGATAGACTTACCTTGTGCCTATGAGAATGGTGCATGAGGGCTGACTATGTTGAATGAATGCGGTACACTGCCTATACATGGTAAGGTATAGGTGGTGCGATGTTTGGCATCCATTTTACTGTGTGTGCAAGTCAGAGAGAGAGAGATAAGTCCCTCAGGGCCTACAGTGTCAGTGTATGTGCCATGTGTTGCCTTTTTGCCAAGGACAGGGCATACTGGGCATGCCTCCATCTGCCTACAGGGGCAGGCTCAGGATGTTCCTCCTTGGAGTCCCTCTGTGCCTGTGGAGACCTTGGTAATGGTGGTGGGCTGTGTGGCACTTCCCCTTTTTGTTCCTGCTGCAGCTGTTTACGCAGGATCATACTGTGCAGCATGGCACATACTATGAACATGTGTGCACATATGGCTGGAGAGTACAGCAAGGCTCCACCAGATATGTCAAGCTAGTGGAACCGTGACTTGAACATCTCAAACACATGCTCTATAATGATCCTGGTTAGTGCTTGCGCCTCATTATGGTGTTCTTGTGTCAGTGTGTGTGCATTTCTGATGGGTGTCATCAGCCATGGCTCGTTTGTGTACCCAGCATCCCCTGCCAGATGGCAATATGGGATGTCCCCACTGGCAAATGCCTGGTACAGCTGTAACAAATGCCAGATGTGGGTGTCGTGACAGCTTCCAGGGCTGCCAGCACACACGTTCATGATAATGCCCTGGCATCGCGCACAACCTGGCAGTTGATGGAGTGGAACCCCTTGTGATTTAGGTAGACCTACCCTGGTCCCCAGGTGGTACTTTGATGTGGATGTGTGTGCAGTTTATGGCACCCATTACCTCTGAGTATTCTACTACATGGTGGAAGAAACACATATTGCTGGTCCTCTCCTCACGGGTGCTGGGGAAATAAATGTGCTCAGCGGCATGTGGTCACATGGCATCCAGGAATTGGTGGAGTATCCTGGATGCAGATGCCTGTGAGACCCCCATGATATCCCCAGCTGGTCTTTGCAAAGTACCCGTAGCTAGTATTCTTAAGGCTACACATACCTTAGTATCCACTAGGATGGGTTCCCCTCTGTTGGTTCTGGGTCTGAGGTGAGGCCAGCACAGCTCAACAAGTTGCTGAAGTATGAACCTGTCCACCCTGTGGTGCTCTACTATCTCCAGATCGTGTAGCCCCTGGTAGGTTACCCTGGGTCTGGACACTCTTCTCCTCCTCGGTCTGAGTTGGTTGTCAGAATTATCCTCCTCACCACCCTCAGTCTCTAGCACATACTGATAGATCAAAGCAACAGCAGCCACTAATATGTTTTGTTAGTTCTGTCAGTTTAAAATTCCCCCGAATGTGTACATCAGTGGTGTAGAATTTGTGGGAAAAGCCAGACTAAAAGGTGTTTGCATAGTTTATAGAAGTGTCCTGGGCTGCTTCTTGTGGAATTGACTGATTTGGATACATTCCACCTGCCAGCTATGGTAGTTCTTGATTGCCTTTCTTCTACTGTTTCCCCACCCATTTCCTTCTTGTTTAAGCCATGATGTGTGCCATGCATACCCGTTGCTCAGTTGTAAACAGTTATGCTATTTCCTGTTTGTTTGTTTTTTGGGGGTTTTTTTTTTGTTTTGTTTTTTATAGGCCCGCTACATGCCACCCACACCCATTTAGCTAAAGTAAACATTTCTAAGCAGAATTGGCCCTCCCCTCGATGCGAACATGCTCTGCATTTAATCGAATAAGACAATACAGCCTCAGATACACCCTTTTCCTTAGCTGTGCTTAGCTAAGGGCAAACACGGGCTACTGAGCTCCAATGTACTTACAGCATGCATAACACAGCCCCTTTTCATGTTAGCTGCTCCTCATGTCTAGATGACGCTGTTAGAGTACCTACATGGTTAAGTGCATTCTGACACTTAGAAGAAATTTGTTATTTAGTATAAATCCCCTCATTTTTATATACCACTGCCTAACTCCATAGTTATCACACTTACACTGGGCCTTTCCCCTTAGCAACCACTATTCCCTGGTATTGTTTTCATTCTGCATGTCATTGACTATAATGGCAAAATGCAGATTTCTGTAGAAATTGATTTTCCCCTTTTTTTTTTTTTTTTATTTTCTGCATGATCCCATTTTTACGCCACTGCCCTGTGCTTAAACAGCCGAGATTGGCCCCAAAAAAGCTTTATTTTAAAAAAATTAAAACTATTTATCATGCCAATGGCCATATATTTGCCCATTGGCATGCCTACTAAATATAATACATGCTTTATTTCGAGTCTCTCATACCTCCATTTTCTAATTTGCAGAAATTTGTTCAGCTAGTAACTGAACACATTTCTGCTTCTTACACTATTCCTGCACAGACACCTGCCTGTCTGCTGAATCACTAATTCACCTCATTTACATGGTATTCACCAGCAAATGAGGTAATTAGCATTAGGCAGTGGTGTCCATGTAGGAATAGTGTAGCAGCACTCGTGCACGTCCCAGGAGCCCTTTACTGAATTGCTTGGCAGCCATATTCCGTGCAGCAGCTGCTGCACTATTCCTACACTCCGTATAGGGTTTACGGAATCCCAGGGTTGATTATGATGTTGTAATGAGTAGTTTTGCAGTCATCAGTTTTGCTTTCTTTCCATAAATTTGTTCAGCGAATTGGAGAATCCAGGTATGCTTGGAGAGTAGCTTTTTTCCCCAATCATGGTTCTTAGGCTTGAACTAGTTTGTGACAAAACATTATACATCATGCATATCGGCTCTCCATTAATAACAACAAATTGCAATACATTTATGGTTTTATTTAGTTTTATTTAGTCATAATCTCCCTCCTTTCAAATTTGTTGAACAGCTGTTTGTGTGACTGCAGAATATGAATAATTTTAAATATGAGATTGTTGTGTAGCCTCATAACTTTGCAGGCGTGTACTACATTTTATAGACAGAGGCTCAAGATGTGACAATATCTCCCCTATCCAGACACATTTCAGCAAATGCAGGTATCTTTGGTTTAGATGCGAGGCTATATTTAGAAGGGATGTACAGAGAGAAGCTATTGGCATTTTAGTTCAAAATCATACCCTTATGTCATAATAAATAGGTGGCTCTTTAAATCCATTTTACAGTACTGAACAGAGACTTTGAACATTGCTAGTTAGAGTGTACATCAGAAAGGAAATAGAATAACATGGATGGGCTTTAAGAATTAGTCTGCCACATTGAAATGCAATTAATACATTACCTGTGCAAAATTATATTACTACTGCTGTATTAAACTTAACAGAATTGTACAAATCTATACCACTCAAAGTTCCAGTTCTGTCCATTATTTCATAATGTAGATTGGGAGAGAATTAAAATCTGTAACTTTCTTGCATTTAAGGCTATTTAAACCCATTTGTGTCATATCTGATGAATGTTTGTAATAAAAAAAAAGATATTTGTGAAATGCTGTCAAAACTTGTCAGACTCCTACAATTCCACAGATTTTGCAGATAAAATTTAGCCACATGATTTTGCACCTACAAAAATATTTTTTGTTTATATTTTTAACTGTTGATAACATGGAATGCCCTCAGATTCCCATAAATTACTTCTCAGGAGTCAGCTACAGGGGAAAGAGCCAAAAACACTAAACAAAGAGTAAAGAAAGTTTCTGTTCCCAGAAGAGGTTACAAGGCAGATACTTCTCTGTATGCAGAAAAACATCATTAAAGTGTCAGAAGCATGATGGAGGTATTCAAAGCAAAAATTTGGAAATATCAGAATATACCCTTAGAGGGGGCAGTGTTGTAAAATACACTCATTGCAAACATTTGATAACAGAAGTGCCTTCTTGAAGTTGCAGTGGGATGTGATTGTACCCATGTGGTTTGCTTTTATGAAACAGTAGCAAGGCAAATTGCACAGAATTGCAAAATGTGCACACCGGATAGCAATACTACTGGTGAGAGGTGGTGAGACAGGACAAAATAGCAGACAAGATACTTAGAAGTGAACCAGACCATGAGGCAGGAGCATGTTCAGGTGTGCATACACTATGTGTTGGGGAGTAGACAAGTGTTACTGATTAGTAGGTCCTGACAGGATGGATATTGAATTTCCTAATGTCTCTATGGGCAGCTTGTTAGTTATGGGCATCTTGAGAGAATGTAGCAATTGTCTTATATATGCAGACAACATTTTAATCCTTAAAGAGAGTAGCACAGTATGTAAAAGATGCACATTCATAACTTTCTTGGTGGCATAAATCTCATTTACAAGCAAGAATGTAAACACCACACACACACACTATATCCTTCACACATATAGCTCACCATAGAAACATAGACCTTATTATGCTTATGCACTAAAAATCAACCTTCTCAAACTTCAAAAAAATACTAAGCAATCAAATAGTAACGCCTAGCCTCAACAATCATAAAAGTACACAGCAAAAGTAACACTTTTCACCATACATAAGCTTACACCAAATGATCCCTCACTAACAAAGCCCATAAGGGAAGTAAACACTTTACCTAGTATTCTTGTCATATGAGTTTGTATTGTATGGCACACCCATGCCGCACTAACCAGGTTGGACTGGGAAAAGATAATGGTTAGTTGCCTACATGGAGATAGAATCTGCAATATCATGCACACACTCAAGTCACTGCAACAAAGATACCAATAGGATTCTATCATATTCCATGTGGGTGTAAATTACCTGAGACATACCTTACTGGACTATAAGAAAAGAGTCATTAAGAGTCTCTCTAAATATCTGCACAGACAGGTACACTCCTTGCATTAAGCAGCATTCTACCTTCACCAAGAATGATGCCACAGTATGAATAGAAAATGATGACTTTAAAAATTGTCTTAACTTCTAGTGTCACTCCAGGGGGATCAAATATCCATTATCATAAGAGGACATGGTTAACAACTACACTGCCTTGTCAAAGATGGTCTGCACTCTTTCTTCATGCCCTCAAAGCTATTTTAGGCAATGTCAAAATGACAGAACTGCTAATATAACAACAACAAAAAAAAAACTAAAAGCAACCTTAGGGTGTTACTGATCAGTTTAGGATACTAAAAAAAACCCTCCCCATCCTATAAGATCTGCTCACTCTGGAGAATGTAGTCATCAATGCTGTTACTGAGACTTAGCTTAAAGTCACAGGAGGTACTCTGGCAGTGCAAGGCTATAGTGCCTTACATAGATTTAAACCAGCAGTTGCACAGACAGGCGCTAAAGGTGGAAGAGTCTCAATTTAACTTAGTAACAAATACAAATCAAGGTTGGTTAAACAGGATGATGTCCTGGAATTCATCCACATCCAAGTCTCCATGGACAAAGTTCCTTACCATATCCTCGCCTTCTACGAGTCACACTCTATGACACATGAAGCTCAAAACTCTTACATAGATCTACTACAGGCATTCACCATTCAGCCAAATACCATGTTCATGGGAGACTTTAACTACCACTCTATAGACTGGGAAATGCATATTGCCACTCTCTCATTTTTATCAACTTGAACATGCTAGACCAGATAGTGCAGACTCCAACCAGTGCATCAAACATACTGGACCTAGTACTCACTAACATTGCAAAGCATCACACCGCCCCATGTCATGCCCTCATTGGTGAGATCAGATCACAAAGCTGTCTCCCTAAAAATAAAAATCAACCTAGAAAATCCAATTAAACATGTAACAGGAATTATTCTAAATCAAAGTACATCCTACTAAGCAGCAGTTTGTCAAAATTCATGGCTCCCCCAAACCCAGAGAAACAGCTACCTATGAAAAATTATTTAGAGAAACCCTGTACAGACATGTAAATGGCTGCATTGAGGCTGCCATACGTACCAGAAGTAAGCCCATATCAAACATGAAAAACAAACCCCACTGGTAGAATCCTTACCTTGAAAGGCTATATAACAAAAGAAGAAATGTCAGGAACAAAATCAGAAAGAACAACACTCATAGAGACAAGAGCTATTTGACTGAACTAAATAAGAAGCTAAGACTTCAAATAAAGACCAGTAAGACCAATAACAATGATAGTCTTCCTTGCTAAGAATAATCACATAGCCTTCTTCAGCTTAAAGGTATCAATCAGCAGTGTACAGAACAGGTGATTGATGGCACAACCTTCTCTGACCCGGGAGACATAGCAAATCTACTGGCTGATAAATTTAGCTCTAGCTTCACCCCCAATTCCCCCACTTCTCACTGTGAAATCCCAACTAGCATATCCCCCCTCCCAACTATCAGCAGAGAGCAGGTCCTGGTTGTGTTTGCTAAGGCCAAAATCACTGGTTCAATGGGTCCCGACAATATCACCAGTTGCCTCCTAAATAGCCTAAAACTTGACATAGCAGGACCATTTCAGGTAATATTCAACTAGATCTTCAAAACAAGTTATGCACCAGGTGAATGGAGGCCCACAACGGTCATCTTTCTTCATAAGAATGGACCATCAATCAACCCTGGGAATTACAGACCAAACAGGCTGACAAGTGTAATATGCAAATCATGGAATATTTTATCAGGAAATTATCAGCAAGGATATTATCAACCTACAGACATTGGATCCATCCCAGTCTGACTTTGTTAAAGAAATGTCTTGTCTACTCAGTCTGGTAGATTTCTTTGAAAGGGTCACCAAGGCTGTGAATGAGGGGGCAAATTGTGCATACTGCCTACTTTGACCTGGCCAATGCATTTGATACAATACCCTACTCAAGTATTGTTGGCAAACTCTCAAACTAAAAATATACATAGCTCACTGGATTAAAGGATGAAAGTAGTCAAGATCAGTGAGACTACCTCCACTACAAGAATGGTCACTAGAAGAGTACCCCCAGGGCTCCATGCTGAGCCTGCTCCTGTTTGGCACCGACTTCCAGAAGTCAGGATTAATGTCAAAGGCCTCTGTCTCACCAAATTTGCAGATGCCTGTGAATTAGGAGCTATCATAGATTCCCCTCATCACAACACCATCCTACAAGTAGGTCTAACACAAACAAATAACTGGTGCCAAAGCCACGGGCTGAAACTGAATGTGAAGAAATGCATTATAGTGCCCTTTGAAAAATTGTATACCCAAGCTAGTTACTCCATT
Source organism: Protopterus annectens (assembly GCF_019279795.1). Lineage (NCBI taxonomy): Eukaryota > Metazoa > Chordata > Ceratodontiformes > Protopteridae > Protopterus > Protopterus annectens. Next base: position 548,108,766 of record NC_056736.1, read on the forward strand.
GATGAAACACCTCTAAGAGCTGGCCCAGTAGTTAGGGATCTGGGAATATATCTAGACAGTAATATAACCTTTGACCAACATGTAGCCAAGATAGTAAGAAAATCATTCTATGTTACCCAACTCATAAGGAAGGGTATAGCATTCACATCCCAAGAAAGTTATAGTACCACTCTATTCAACCCTCATCAGATGCTTAATTGAGTACAATGCCCCCTTTGGCATGTACCTAACCAGACACTTGCAACTGTTGGAGTACCCTCAAAGGTTCCTCACTAGGAGAATCCAAGGTATGAATGCTCTGCCCTACCAGATTACCTTAAGGCCCTATCTCCTTGTTCAGTCTCATACAGGATTATGAAAAGTGATCTATATAAGACAAATTCAGATCCAACTTTAATGGATCTCTTCCACTTCTGCAAAACAAACAGTGCCAGAAACACTGGCTCCAATGACCTGAACTTTGCCTGTGACATAAACAGAAGATGCTGGACAGACCAATATGTATCTCAAAGGATCTCTGCACTATGGAATAAGCTCCCAGCCAAGTGACAAAGAGTTCATCCCTGACCCTATTCAAATTAAACCTTAAACACTGAATAGGAAATTGTGAATTCACTTCCAGTATGGCCCCCATGTCTTTAATGGACAGAGGTCAACAGTAAGTAAATTAATCCTCGACTAGCGTACCCCCAATATAACTCTTAGCTTCTTCAGGACAAAACTCGGTTAGGTTGCAGAGCTAGACTTATAAAGAACCTGGTTGTCATTAGCCTAGTATAAACCTATAAACCTATGGTAGAATACAAACATACAGAGTCTGCCAGATGCGTCTGTATATCATTGCTACAATACTATCTATACATAACTGCGTACATGGCAAGGATGGCTAGAATGCTGACAATTGTCACATATATCTCCAAACAGTTTTCTGCATCTGACTCATTACCCATTCATGCATACCAGTGTTATCTCTATCAAATCTGGACCCAAACTTCACAATTAGCATGTTATTTTATTTTATTTTATTTTAATTATAGCACAGGTGGTTAAGGCCTCAAAATGTTAGAAGTGTTATCCTGCTTTCCAGTATTTGAGTCCATTTCTTTCAACTTGTTTACTATATGACCTAACTGCAAATTATTTATTAGATAATACCCCCTGGCTACTTGGTTATTATTACTGCATAGGTTTCTCTTGTAAATAAAAATGAAGCTCGACCTTCCAAGGGACATAATATTTTTTATTCATTAATCCATGAAGCTTCTTGTAGATGTTATTTGCATAACTATTTGGATGTTCCCTTATTAATGCTTGAGACCATAAATTAAGCTCTTGTGATATTACCATATCTTTCTTACACAAGCAGTAAAGTTTACTACTTGGGAGTATAGGTGCTGTTCTGAAACCAGTTATTAGGCTGGTTTATGTGGTTGAATGGGTAATACTCCCTTTTCTAACAGTAAAATCATTTATTCCCTCTTAATCTTTGCTACCCACCCTTCAGATATGAACTTTTTGAATTTCTTCTCAGAACTTACAATCACAGTCATAAATAAATGCTTGTCCATTGTATTGTATTAATGGACCATGAACATCTTGATAGATTAAATGTCCTAATTTAAATCCAAATTCATTTTTTTTATATGTGATAAAATCTTGTATTTTTCTTCTACCTAAGTTTCCTTGGATGAGTCACTGGCTTTTGTCACAATCCATATCCCTAAGTATTTGATGTTATAATGACTCCATATGGGTAGCATTATGTTAAATGATGTGGAGAGAGTAATTTACTGTATTAATTTTTATTAAACTTTCATTTATTTTATAATTTGAAATAATTGCAAGCCATTGCAATACCATAAGTGAGCTAGGGATGTCTTTGGATGTGTTAAAAAATAATTACATCATCAGGAAACAATACTCCTTTTTGTTCTTTGCCATTCCAATTGAATCCACTGACATCATGTCTATATTTTATGCTTAAGGTTTTGGATAAAGGGCAAAGACTGAGGGCAAGCAGGATACCATTTATGTGAGTCATGTTGTATCATAAGATCTGAGGGCAACCTACAATTCAATTCAACTATAGCTGCAGAGTTCTAGTATATCTCCTCCAATGACATTATAAATAGATACAGTACCCCTGTCTAATCCAGCACAGCCTTTAAAAATCTCAACAAACCAAATCAAAACTTTTATCTTCATCTAAACGTATTAATAACCATGGTGCATTTTCTTTCCCGGCTTCTTGATGTTAGTTTTTATTATATTGTCAAACATTTGCCTGCCTATGATAAACCCACACTGATCTAGGTTAAATATTCCTAGAAGGAACATGGATAATTTATTAGCAAGTATAGCTATGAATACTTTGCAGTCATGGTTAAAAGTTGGTTTTGGTCTACTTGATTCTAGATTACAGGGATTCCTTGCTGGGGTAGGAAATACTGTAACAGCTGCATTTTTTCCATGTAAGTGTTATCACTCTGTCTTTAACAACTACATTGGGAAGCAGATAACAAATTAAACTATTTTATTTTTAAATTCCTTCCTGAACTTTGTGGGCAATCCATGTAGATCAGAAGACTTACTTACTGCTTGATTTGTTAACTGTCCTGTGAGCTCTTCTATGGTTAAAGACTGCATCAGATGGCTTATTTCCATATCACTAAGGTCAGGAATCCTCAAAGCCTGAAAAAAAAACTCTCTCAACTTTATCTGGTCAAATCTGATGAACTGTTAGTCTGTTAACTAAGGTATAGCCCCTATAATACTGCATGAGTATCTTCACTGTTAATTCAGACTCATTATGTAGCCTCCCTAAACGTCTGTCTGTCAACTTAAAGATTAATTCCTCTACTTTCTGTTGCCTGTTATTGAATCAAGTAAGTTTGCATTTTGGGGGAATATTCAAAATAAGTCTGTTTCAGTGCTACCTGCTTCATCTCAATAAAATAAATCCCATGATCCTCTAGTGTTTCTTTAAGTTCCTTCCTATCTCTGCCTTTAGTTTCTTTTATGTTCATACACATATCTTGGAGCGGCCTGATCCTTTCTAATCTAGAGACTCTCAGGGGAACATTGTGGTGCCATCTTTCCTGATCTATCTCATTTTTTACTCAAGCCTTGCTTTCAGTTTTTCTGAAGTAATACTTATTCCCCAGATTCTCTATAGCTTGCACAGCGTGCGAGATCAGTGCAGGAGCTCAAGCAGGCAATATGTCTGCTGTGCGATCCAGGAACAGCCTGCAGGGGCGTGCACGAGCACTCCTGCACTAATCCGGCATGGACTAAGCCCCCTGTATGCAAATCACCCCATTTGCAGGAGAAATCTATGCAAATAAAGTGATTTTGCAATTCGGGAAGCTTGCAATAAGCTGTGCAGGACTAGTGCTATCTGCAGAAATGTACTCGGTTAGTAACCGAGTACATTTCTGCAAAATCCAAAACAGAGCTGTGACAGCTCCAAATAAAGGTTGTATATCATGTAGTAAGCATGCCAATGGCCAAGTATAAGGCCATTGGCATTGCAAACAGTAAAAAAAAATACAAAAATCAACTTTTATTTTTTTTGTAGCCGATCTCGGCTGTTAAAGCTTAGGGCAGCGAAGAGCAAATGGGATCGGGGGGAAAATAACAAATTGAACTTAAATTAAGCATTCTAACTAAAATCAGTATTCTGCCAAGTAAGTCAATGGCAGGCAGAAGACAACATGGCCAGTGAGTAGTTGTTGCTAAGGGGGGAGGCTCAGTGTGAGACATGTAACTATGCATTAGCAGACAATCCTATGTAAGCATGAGGGGAAGGATAGTGAATCCCAGTTTTCTCCAGCATGTGAGTCTGGTCCCAACAAGTAGAAATAGCTTTGTGCAAGCCTAGGAGCTAGGTGACATCATGGGGGGGTGTCAGTCATAAGATAAGTGGATTGGAGCTCTGTGGCTCGGGTTTGCTCCTAGCTTAGTACAGCTAAGCTAGGGGGTGTGTCTAAACCTGCCTAGCACTCTTTACAATGCCTAAGCGGGTGTGCGCACCGCGCACCATGTTTTAAAGGCAGAAAAAAAAAGTTAAACCAGGAAATAGCAGCAGTGTGCACATTTGTGCACTCTGTTTGTGTGGTGCACCCCTGTGCTTAAACAGGAAGGCAATGGGAAGGGAAAACAGCAGTAGGAAGGTAACCAAGGAGAACTAGCATAGCTGGAAGGCAAAATGCATCAAAATCAGCCAATTACACAGGTAGCAGACCAGCCCAGCCTAGAACACTGCTATAAACAATGTAAACACCTTCCCCTCTGTTTTTTCCCATACTCTATGCCACCGGTGTAAACAAGTGGGGAACTTTTAACACTCACAACAGCAAAATGATAGGAGCTGCAATAGCTATCATACAACAACTTGTGGAAGAGGCTGAGAGTGGTCAGGATGTGAATGCTGTCGTCCAACCCACACAGAGGAGACGGAGAAGAGTGTACAGACCCAGGGTAACCTATCAGGGGCTACATGAGCTGGAGATAGTGGAGTGATATAGGGTTGACAGGGACCTCCTACAACAAATTGTTGAGCTGTGACGGCAACTCCTGACACACAGAACTAACAGAGGGGAACCCATCCCAATGGATACCAAGGTATGTGTAGGTCTATGAATACTAGCTACAGGTACCTTCCAAAGGCCAACTGGGGATATGATGGGGATTTCACAGGCATCAGCATCCAGGGTAAACAACCAGTTCCTGTATGCCATGTCAGCACATGCCGGTGAGCACGTATACCTCCCCAATACCTGTGAGGCATTGGCCAGCAATATGCAACTGTTCCACCAAATAGCAGAATACCCTGAGGTAGTGAGTGCTATAGACTGCATGCACATATGCATCAAAGCACCACCTGGTGAGCGGGGTAGGGTCTACATTAACCGCAAGGGCTATCTCTTCATCAACTGCCAGGTCATGTGCGATGCCCAGGGCATAATAATGAATGTGTGTGCTAGATGCCCTGGAAGCTATCACGATTCCCACATCTGGCATCTGAAGCAGCTGTACCAGAGATTTGCCAGTGGGGGCATCCCTGATTGTCACCTAGTGGGGGATGCTGGATAAACACCGGAGCCGTGGCTGATGGCACCCATCAGAAATGCACACACACCTGAACAAGAACTCCATAATGAGGCACATGCACAGACCAGAATTATAGTAGAGCGTGTGTTTGGGATGCTCAAGTCACAGTTCTGGTGCCTGGACACATCTGGTGGAGCCTTGCAGTACTCACCAACTACATGTACACAAATTGCCCTTGTTTGTGTCATGCTACACAATATGATCCTGCGGAAACAGTTGCAGCAGGAACAGCACAGGGCAGGGCCACACAGCCCCCACCATTGCCAAGGCCTGCACAGGCAAAGTGTGACTTGGAGGAGGAACAACCTGAGCCTGCCCCAGTGGGCAAAAGGAGGTATGCCCAGTCTGTCCTGGTCTTGGCAAAGAGACAACTCATAGCACATACACTGACATAGGAGGGACCCAGGGAATAACACCTCTCTCTGACTCTCACATACAGTAAAATGGATACCAAACATGACACTACCTGTGCTTAACCATGTGTAGAGAGTGTACTATGTGCATCCAACATAGGCAGCCCTGTAGCACCACCCTCAATACTAGGACCCACACAAGGTAAGTGACTCACACATGCCAGTTGAGGGGATTCACATACCCAACAACAGTCAAAGCCAGCAGGACAGGTGTAGATAAACACAAACAAAGGCTGTACTATGGCCTCTGAATGAGGCCTATGGGTAACCCCCCCCCCCAGGCCTACACAGATAGACTACAGTAGGTCGGATAGTTGGATGTCAGTTCTGAAGGGTAGGAAGTCAGAAACTAATATGTAGGTGAATAAAAGCTAAAATCTGGGTTACACTGGTATGCCTCTAGTTAGCATGATAGGTAAGACTACAGAATGAAATGGAGTACCTGGCATACCAGTACAGTCCTAGAAAATGTGTATAAGTGTCAGGTGTGCCCCCCATCCTACGTAGTAATGTAATAACAGTCAGGTGTGCCCCCCAATCCTGTGTAGAAATGTAGAAATAGTCAAGTGTGCCCCCATCCCATGTAGTAATGTAATAACAGTCAGGTATGCCCCCCCAATCCTGTGTAGAAATTTAGTAATAGTCAGTTGTTCCCCCACATCCTACATAGTAATGTAATAACAGTCAGGTGTGCCACCCCAATCCTGTGTAGAAATGTATAAATAGTCAGGTGTGCCCCCCCATCCTATGTAGTAATGTAATAACAGTCAGGTGTGCCCCCCCCAATCCTGTGTAGAAATGTAGAAATAGTCAGGTGTGTCCCCCATCCTACATAGAAATGTAGGAACAGTCAGGTGTGCACCCCCAATCCTGTGTAGAAATGTAGAAATAGTCAGGTGTGCCCCCCATCCTACGTAGTAATGTAATAAAAGTCATGCGTGCTCCGCCAATCCTGTGTAGAAATGTAGGAATAGTCAGGTGTGCCCCCCATCCTATGTAGAAATGTAGTAACAGTCAGGTGTGCCCCCCCAATCCTGTATAGAAATGTAGAAATACTCAGGTGTGCCCCCATCCTATGTAGTAATGTAATAAAAATCAGGTGTGCCCCCCAGTTCTGTGTAGAAATGGAAAAATGGTCAGGTGTGCCCCCCCATCCTACGTAGAAATGTAGTAACAGTCAGGTGTGCCCCCCCCAATCCTGTGTAGTAATGCATAAATAGTCAGGTGTGCCCCCCCCCATCCTATGCAGAAATGTAGTAACAGTCAATGCAAAATGATCAACAGATTCCCTGCAGAGACAGCATGCTACCTGTAGGTGTACAACACAAAGGTCAGCACTGCAGTACAAACTACCTGGACTCAAGCTACACATTCAATACAGATGGGCATACTGGGCATGCCCACACACTTAGAGAAATTAAGGCAATGTCAGTCAACAACATACTGAAAGGTCATTCTGGTGATGCTCACACACTTAAACACATGAAGGCCATGTCTGCAAACCCCAGTGGACCAGACATATCTGGCAGATGCAGATATTAATACAAACACTCCTCAGTATGCACCACTCATGCTTTGCACTCACAGTGGATAGGAATACAGGCATATATGTAAGGGCAACACACTATAATAAGCCAAAGGTAGACGTACATAGATGTGTGGAAGAGGATGACTGTGACAAGGAGCCATCCAGGCCTGTCCCACTCAGCACACAGCCAAAGGGCCACAACCAAATGAGGGTCATAGCCACTGGTATCTGTCAGCATTACAGACTATGTGGTGCACGTGCTAGCTGTGCAACATGACTGTACAAGGAAGTAGTCATCTGGCAGCTATATGAACGTACCTGTGAAATATGACCCAGTCTGTGCCCGCATGTGGTGTGTCAACCCCTAGATGAATGAGTTATGGCCCATGCACACACACAGACCTCCCCATAGCACTACAATGACAAGCATGCTTAGGTCATCCACTGTGAAATACATCTTTGGGAGAGTTTTAGCCCAGTAATCTCCATGGCTCGTCCCATAAATGTGTACTGCTGTAGTGTGATAAGCTAGTTAGGTAGGAGTTCCAATCCCAGACATGGCACCTGTGTGTGTGTGTGTGTGTGTGTGTGTGTGTGTGTGTGTGTGTGTGTGTGTGTATTTGTCTGTCTGTGTAGAGAGCAATGCTTTTTAGGATGGTCACACTCCCTACAATTGAAATACTTTACTTCAGTAAGGCTGCTGATGTCATGCACCTACAAATACACCTCTGGGAATGTTGTATCCCAGTAATCTCAGTAGTGCATGCCATAACTGCAAACTGCTGCAGTGTGATAAACTAGTTAGGTAGGAGTTCTAATCCCAGACTTGGCAAGTGTTTGTGTGTGTGTCTGTCTGACTTTGTCTGTCTGTGTAGAGAGCAATGATGTTTTGGGTGGTCACACTCCCTACAATTGAAATGCTCTACTTTGGTAAGGCTGCTGATGTCATCCACCTAGGAAATACACCTCTGGGAAGGTTGTCACCCAGTAATCTCCATAGCATATGCCAAAACTGTATATTGCTGTAGTGTGATGAATTAGTTAGGTAGAACTTCTAATCCCAGACTTGACAAGTTTATGTGTGTCTGTCTGACTCTGTGTAGAGAGCAGTGCTTTTTCGGGAAGTCACACTCCATATAATTTGAATGCCCTACATTGGCAATCCTGCTGATGTCATCCAATGTGAAATACACCTTTGAGGAAGGAGTTCTCCAGTAATCCCTGTGGTGCATCTTATAAAAGCTCCATGTTGTAGTGTGATATAGACCTCTGTTAGGGGTTCTATACCCACACATGTCAGTTGTGGATGTTTTGTGTGTCTGTCACTGTCTGTGTAGGGAGCAATGCATTTTAGCCTAGCCACACTGACTACAATTCAAATGTCCCAAAATCCGGACAATACCAAGAAAGGAGAGGGGGTATCCATATTCATCAAGGACACCCACACCTCAAGACTGGTGGCAACGCACGATGCATCGGAGACCATCCAGGTGCAATTAACCATAGGCAAGACTGCTCTGCAAATTGTAGCATGTTACAGGCCACCCTCACAAACTCAGGAACCTCACATGGCCTTCCTGAAAACACTAGAGGGGATAAATGTATCACCAAACACCATCATACTAGGTGACTTCAATTACCCTAATATAGACTGGGAACACTACTCAAGCCCAAACACCCTAGCCCAAAAGTTCCTGGAATTCATAAACTCAAATGCCATGGAACAACTAGTCACCATCCCCACAAGAGGAGAAAACATACTTGATCTCATCATCACGAACATGGGAGCACAATGTTCAACACCGAAGTATACCCCTCACTGGTGAGATCAGATCACAAACTAATCTTGCTGGAGGTCCTCATCCCACCCCACCTGAAATAAAAAGACCATAGTAAAGAACTTCTCGAAAGCCGACTTCACACTTCTAAAGACTAGTGTGGTCTCCTTTAAGGCCCCGAGTCATGGAAAACAGTACTCAAGCCGCTGAATCACTTACAAATGCCTTCTACCAGCACCTGCAGGACTGCATGGATAAGGCAATCCCAAGCAAAACAAAGACTCTTTGTACCAAAGGCAAGCGTCCAGTCTGGTGGACCCCAGCCATAAACAAACTCTACAACAAAAGGAGGAAGCTACTACAAGATAGAGCAAAATCCTTAAAGGTAAGACACCCTTGATCACTATAAGTAAAAACTAAGAGCTCTCATAAAATCATCCAAAGCAAATTTTGAGAGAAAAATAGCTAAAGACTCAAAAGACAATCATAAGGCCTTCTTTAGCTATGTTAGAAACCTGGGAGGAAACTCCCAGATATGCTCAGTACTAGTTCAAAATGATGTGAAGATTACTGATCCTACAGACATTGCCAACATACTGGCTGACAGGTTCAGTGCAAACCCCCAAAGGAGAGATATCTATACCAAGCGATTGCAGCCCCCAAACATCTCCAGCATGGCGAGAACTGCTCTCTCAAAGCAAAAACACAGCATCCATGGGACCTGATGGTGTCCCGGCTGTGTGCTCCACGAACTCAACGAGGAATTAAACCCACAGCTAGGACAGCTGTTTAATCATAGTCTTACCTCTGGATACGTTGCCAGGGTGGCACTGCAACTGTGGTCCCACTTCACAAAGGCGGTGCCTCCACCGACCCTGGAAATTACCGCCCATTAGCTTGACAAGCCTTATCTGCAAAGCCATGGAGAGGATCATAATGGACCTCATAAATAAAGACATAGGGAATTTGCAGACTTTGGATCCATCCCAGTTTGGCTTTGTCAAAGGCAGATCATGCCTTCTAAACTTGGTTGACTTTTTTGAAACAGTCACCAAAGCCATTGATGAGGGAAAGGCAGTCCATACAGCCTACCTCGATCTGGTGAAGGCCTTCGATACAATACCCCACTTGGGTATCATTGAAAAACTCATCAGCTTAAATGTTAACCCATACATCACAAGATGGGTTGCAAACTGGCTGAGTGACAGAACCCACAGGGTCAGAGTTGCTGGCGCCATGTCAGACTCAAAGCCTGTCACAAGTGGTGTACCACAGGGCTCAGTCCTGGGCCCACTCTTGTTTGGCATCTACTTTTCCGAAGTACAAGCAAACACAGGAGGGTTATGGCTGACAAAGTTTGCAGATGACTGCAAACTGGGCGCCATACTAGAAAACACATCTGACACAGATATCCTTCAGAAGGGTCTCACAGAAAAGGATAACTGGTGCCAGAGCCATGGCCTAAAGTTAAATGCCAAAAAATGCATAGTCATACCCTTCGGGAAAAACAAGGTTACCCCTAGCTACCAAATAGGTGGCAATCCACTGAGCACAGAAGAAGTTATCAGGGACCTGGGGACCCAGGTTGATAGTAGTCTGTCATTCGACACCCATGTAGCTAAAGTAGTTAGGAAGACCTTCTACATTGCCCACCTTATCATGAAGGGATTCTCATCTAGATCATGGGAGGTCATAGTCTCCCTATACTCATCACTCATCAGATCAATGATTGAGTACAATGCCCCATTCGGAATGTATATGACCCGACACTTGCAGCAGCTGGAGAGGCCACAAAAGTTCCTCACCAAAAGGATAAAGGGTCTCAAACATCTGTCCTATGCTGCCCGACTGAAAGAACTCCAGCTCTATTCAGTCGCTTACCGCTTGCTCAGAGGTGACCTTTGCCTAACATACAAGGCCATGTCAAACCCAGATTTGATGAATATGCTTCACCTCAAAAATCTAGATCCGTCAGAGCCACAAGGCGGGACACTTAAACCTCGACATGGCTATTAATAGGACGTGCTGGAGGGATAGATTCATCACCCAAAGACTCCCTATGCTGTGGAATAAAATCCCGGTATATGTGAGGCAGAGCACCTCGCTGGCCTTGTTCAAGAGAAATCTTGACCAATGGATGGGAGATCGCAGATATACCCCAGGGATTACCTCAGTGTCACTGCTCGACAGAGGCACAGCAAAATAATGGGTATAGTTCCCCATACTAAAGGGGTGGCGTAAGCCACAAAACAATGGGCTAGGCTTGTAAATGCCCTCGGGCAGATAGCCTAGTATGAACCTATGAACCTATGAACCTATTGGCAATCCTGCTGATGTCATCCAATGTGATAGGCACCTTTGGGAAAAGCATACACCAGTAATCTTCTTGGCACAAACTGTAACTGTGTAGTGCTGTAGTGTAATAAACTAGTTAGTTAGTGGTTCTAATCCCAGACATAACGTGTGTGTGTGTGTGTGTGAGTGTGTGTGTGTGTGTGTGTGTGTGTGTGTGTGTGTGTGTGTGTGTGTGTGTGTGTGTGTGTGTGTGTGTGTGTGTGTGTGTGTGTGTGTGTGTGTGTGTGTGTTTGTAACTTGTATCCTGTGTGGAGGTGTGTGTGACACCTGGGCCCAATGAGGAGCAGGTTTTGCACATTTCTTATATGGTGGCCCTAGTATATATCACAATGTCCACCGTACAGGGATAACAGATGTGAAATAGCTGAGAGGCTGGGGTGTAAATCCATACCCATACATGTGACATCAAGGCCAGGCAATCACAGTTAGCAAACCCAGTATTACCCAGAGCACACTCTCAACCCATGTCTCATACACACACACACACACACACACACACACACACACACACACACACACACACACACACACACACACATACACACACATATGCCTAGGCAACAGCCAATATGTGGGTAGTACACTGCATACTGGCCACTGGTAGCAACTATGGAGTGATTGTAGTGGGCTACAGAGGGCATGGCACCCTGTCCATCTGTCCAATAGGCATGTACATGCAGACAGTGCATCTTCTCCATGTTCCCCAATGGACACCTGCAACACCTGTGGTGCCATCACATGTGACCCACAAAGGAAATACCATGCCTGAAACCATGACCTGTATGGACAGATGCCACTGACACCATGGAATGCCGTTAGCATGCTATCAATGTAGATGCAGGGTAAACCTGCTGTCCATTACCAATTCCTGCCACAGGTGGCCAAGACTGGCACATCTGATGATAATCTGTGCACACAACATGGGCCAGACACCCCAGGTAAAGTTCCACACGTCACTGTACATGCACGTGGGAGATGTGCACATCCCAGACACCGTCCATTTCATGGACTAAGGAACACATACATGGCAAGTGATGCAAAGCATTGGCCACATGCAATAGTCACCCAGGTGTCTGGATGGTGGATACAATATCCACCTGTGTGGGCAAATGCAGAAACTACAGCCCTAAGCCACAATGCAGGCCATTGTCATGTGGCCTGAAGCCAAGGTATACCCATCACCTACCCTTATATAGCCATCTGGCACAGTCAACCACCACACACCTGTGCAGAAATGCACTCATGCATGTCAGTACTGGCACCCTGTGTGTTTGTGTCTGTATTGTATGATGTGTATGATCACATCCACACTCACTACAACCTCCATTGGCATACTGAAGCATGCGGTCTGATGTTAGACACCTACCCATACTCTTTGCCCATATAACCTCCATATGACCTGTGTGGTGCATGTGATACCTGCACAGTAATGTGTTGTGGCAATGTCACTAGCGATGAGTTGTAATCCTGGCCCTGCCACATGTGTCAATGTGTGTGCATCCCTGTGAGAGTGTGGATGTGTTGACTTTGGCACCTGTTCATGTGGACAGGCATGTGTACCTCACCTACCGTATAGCTACCATATCCCTGTTGTGGATGCCACTCACCATCACATATATGTTCTGAGGGCTCCACAACCACTAACCTATGTGGTGCATCCAATAACTGCATAGAACTGTGATAGCACTACATAGTTGTCAGTGGTTTGATACCCTGAGCTGGTAGGTGTGTGACACAAACATGCTTATGTTTTATTCTCCTACCCTTCACTGACATGTCTTTGCCTCTGTCTGCCTCTCTCACTCACTCCCTCACTGGTGGATGTGGAGACCTACACTTGCTTTACATAGACAGCAGCATGTGTATTTTAAGTGATGCTCATGATCAGCTGATGGCCTCTGCACAAATTGCAGCCCTCCCCTAGCTGATTGCATGTGGAACAACTATGGTAACATTCTCATAGCCAATTGCATGGAAACACACTCCAATATGTAGGAACATCATGTTGCTGTTGGGCCTTTTCATTCACTGTGAGCAGGAACTCAATATGTTATTTGCCAAACAGCATCTCAAATGGATTGGGGATTTACCTCTGACAACATACACCATGGAAACAGGCCAACACACAGGAGGGGGATGTGCCTTAACTGACTACAGACTGTAAGTGTTGCTAAATTGCATTCGGTGCAATGTTGGTTTAAGAGGGTGTGTGCGGATATGGCTGTCTACATGTATTAATACCTGCCATGTCTCAGCACTTGTCTTATAAGCATATCCCTTGTCTTATAAGCATTCTCTTTGCAGGTCAAGCACTCCTATATTATACAAATCTCTCACTAGCAAAACCCCCCAGGAGTGCCCACTTCCCTGCTAAGCCCACTACTTTTCTGTCTCATACCAACTCATAATTCTTTCTAGCATGTCGAAGGGTCAGATGCTGGCGTCCTCTCCTGCCCAGTTGGTGAATCTGGGAATTCTGAGACAATGTTACAATTGCCTCATGTACACGGACAACCCTCTCCTCCTCCCACGTAACACTAACACTTGTGAGAGATGCAGCTATTTAGCCAGACTGGAGGCTGAGCTCTCTCAACTCAGGACTGACAAGACCAGGCAGGAGGAGAAGGCAACTACACACACCACAATACCAGTCTCACATAACTCAACCACACCACTGAATCAAACACATAAACACACTAAGACATACTTGGAGGCTCTGAGTAAAAATTTACCTAAACAGCAGAGGCCTCCAAAGCAGACATCCAAGCAACTGCAAACTCAATACACCACACAAACAACACATAAACAAAAAAATCAGTGTGCAAAGCAGTCACTGCCCTTAAGGCCAAATACAACACCAAACATACTTGTCATAGGTGACTCCATAGTCAGACACACTGATGTCCCGCTCATCAGACTGAGTAAGGAGAAGGTCACAGTAAGCTGCCTGTCGGGCGCTAGAATCCGCCACATAACACAAGCACTCAGGTCTCTCAACAGCAGGTACAAGTATGACTCAGATTAGTCCACGCTGGTGTCAACGACCTGAGACGTACCTCCTTGGACTACATGAAAAGAGACATTGAGGAGCACTCTGATTATGTAGCCCAGGCAGGTATGACCCTGACCTTGAGCAGTATCCTACCTTCACCTAGAATGATGCCACAATACAGTGATAAGATGATCAGCTTTAATAACTGGCTTAAATTCTGGTGTCATTCAAAGGGATCAATGTCTGTCTCCTGGGATGACATGCTGGACAAGCCACGCTGCTCAAGGCGGCTTGCACCTGTCACCCTAGGCTTCGGATATTGGCAAAGGCTCTTGCCACCCCATAGTGCCTTTTTAGGCAAGGCTCAAATTCTAAACCTACCACCCTAGAACACAAAAAGTAAAAAACTAAGGGTAATGCTGCTCAATGCCAGAAGTCTCAATCTCAAGATGCACACTCGAGGCCCTTCTCAGTATGGAGAACATCGATGTCTGTGCTGTGACAGAAACCTGGTTCAAGGCTCCTGAGAGCACCCCAGCACTAGCAGGTTTCACCTCATATCATGCGTTCCGGCCCCAAAATCCGGACAACACCAAGAAAGGAGGGTGTCCATATTCATAAAGGACACCCACACCTCAAGGTTGGTGGCAACACACGATGCATCGGAGACCATCCAGGTGCAATTAACCATAGGCAGGACTGCTCTGCAATTTGTAGCATGTTACAGGCCACCCTCTCAAACTCAGGAACCTCACATGGCCTTCCTGAAAACAATGGAGGGGATAAATGTATCTCCAAACACCATCATACTAGGTGACTTCAACTACCCTAATATAGACTGGGAACACTACTCAAGCCCAAACACTCTAGCCCAAAGGTTCCTGGAGTTCATAAACTCAAATGCCATGGAACAACTAGTCACCATCCCCACAAGAGGAGAAAACATACTTGATCTCATCATCACGAACATGGGATCACAATGTTCAACACGAAGTATACCCCTCACTGGTGAGATCAGATCATAAACTAATCTCGCTGGAGGTCCTCATCCGCCCCCACCTGAAATAAAAAGACCACAGTGAAAAACTTCTCAAAAGCCGACTTCACACTTCTAAAACTAGTGTGGTCTCCTTTAAGGCCCCTGAGCCAGTGGTAAACATTACTCAAACCGCTGAATCACTTACAAATGCCTTCTACCAGCACCTACAGGACTGCATGGATCAGGCAATCCCAAACAAAACTAAGACTCTTTGTACCAAAGGCAAGCGTCCAGTCTGGTGGACCCCAGCCATAAACAAGCTATACAACAAAAGGAGGAAGCTACTACAAGATAGAGCAAAATCATTGAAAGGTAAGACACCTTTGATCATTATAAGTAAAAAACTAAGAGCTCTCATAAAATCATCCAAGGCAAATTTTGAGAAAAAAATCGCCAAGGACTCAAAAGACAATCATAAGGCCTTCTTTAGCTATGTTAGAAACCTAGGAGGAAACTCCCAGATATGCTCAGAATTAGTTCAAAATGATGTGAATATTACTGAACCTACACACATTGCCAACATACTGGCTGACAGGTTCATTGCAAACTTCTCCCCCCCCATCCCCCCCAAAAGGAGAGATATCTATACCAGAGGATTGTAGCCCCCCAAACATCTCCAACGCCCAGGTGAGAACTGCTCTCTCCAAAGCAAAAAACACTGCATCCATGGGACCGGATGGTGTCCCCGGCTGTGTGCTCCACAAACTCAATGAGGAATTAAACCCGCAGTTAGGACAGCTGTTTAATCTTAGCCTCACCTCAGGATACGTACCCAAGGAGTGGCACACGGTGACTGTGGTCCCACTTCACAAGGGCGGTGCCTTCACCGACCCTAGAAATTACCGTCCCATTAGCTTGACAAGCCTTATCTGCAAAGCCATGGAGAGGATCATAATGGAACTCATAAATAAAGACATAGGGAACTTGCAGACTTTGGATCCAACCCAGTTTGGCTTTGTCAAAGGCAGATCATGCCTTTTAAACTTGGTTGACTTTTTCGAGACAGTCACCAAGGCCATTGATGAGGGAAAGGCAGTCCATACAGCCTACCTTGACCTGGCAAAGGCCTTCGACACAATACCCCACTCAGGTATCATCGAAAAACTCATCAGCTTGAATGTAAACCCATACATCACAAGATGGGTTGCAAACTGGCTAAGTGACAGAACTCACAGGGTCAGAGTTGCTGGAGCCATGTCAGACTCAAAGCCTGTCACAAGTGGTGTCCCACAGGGCTCAGTCCTGGGTCCACTCTTGTTCGGCATCTACTTTTCTGAAGTACAAGCAAACACAGGAGGGTTATGGCTGACAAAGTTTGCAGATGACTGCAAACTGGGCGCCATAGTCGAAAACACATCTGACACAGATATCCTTCAGAAGGGCCTCACAGAAACGGATAACTGGTGCCAAAGCCATGGCCTAAAGTTAAATGCCAAGAAATGCATAGTCATACCCTTCGGGAAAAACAAGGTTACCCCTAGCTACCATATAGGTGGCAATCCACTGAGCACAGAAGAAGTCATCAGGGATCTGGGGACCCAGGTTGACAGTAGCCTTTCGTTTGACACTCATGTTGCTAAAGTAGTTAGGAAAACCTTCTACATTGCCCACCTGATCAAGAAGGGATTCACATCTAGATCAAGGGAGGTCATCGTCCCCCTGTACTCATCACTCATTAGACCTATGATTGAGTACAATGCCCCATTCGGAATGTATCTGACCCGACACCTACAGCAGCTGGAAAGGCCCCAAAAGTTCCTCACCAAAAGGATAAAGGGTCTCAAAATATGTCTTATGCTGCCCGACTGAAAGAACTCCAGCTCTATTCAGTCTCATACCGCTTGCTCAGAGGTGACCTGTGCTTGACATATAAGGCCATGTCAAACCCTGATTTGATGAATATGCTTCACCTCAAAAAATCTAGATCCCTCAGAACCACAAGGGCGGGAGACTTAAACCTTGACATGGTTATTAATAGAACGTGCTGGAGGGACAGATTCATCACCCAGAAACTCCCTATGCTGTGGAACAAAATCCCGGTACATGTGAGGCAGAGCACCTCGCTGGCCTTGTTCAAGAGGAATCTTGACCAATGGATGGGGGATCGCAGATATACCCCAGGGATTACTTCAGTGTCACTGCTTGACAGAGGCACAGCAAAATAATAGGCATAGTTTTATTCAAACTAAAGGGGTGGCGAAAGCCAAATAACTATGGGCTAGGCTTATAAATGCCCTTGGGCAGATAGCCTAGTATGAACCTATGAACCTATGAACCTATGAACCTATGTTTATGAGGACTCCCCTTCTGTAGGGTCATCTGCAGACTGGGCAGTGTGTGGTGCCTTTGGTTTCATGTGATACCCACAGAGCATGTATCTGTGAAATGCAGAAGGTAGTGTGAGGATTGCAGTCTGTAGATGGTGAAAGCCGTGACAGTTACTGACTTCATATCCATCATAGGACATATGTTGCGACAAACCCTGTTACAACAGTAAATGCATGAGTTTATCACAGCAACATGTCAATATTAGCCCTGTGTATGTGCTTCCAGCCACAACCCTGTCAACCTTTGTACATATCTCATACATTAAGAGGTGCATATGTGCTGTACACCATAATTAGTATCATCATATCTGATAAAAAGCCAGTGAGATATCAGACTGCTACACATGTTATGTACAGTAGGGGTTATATTTGATGACATAACCTGGATATTCTGTAGTTGTTTGTACAGTACTGAGGTCTGTATACTTATGGTGAGTGTCAACACTGTGTGTATTGTTAATATGTACCGTGACCTGTGCACAGACTGTAGTAGATGTCATCATTCTAGGTCACGTCCTATCTGATGTTACATGCTGCTCCACTGTATGTTAGCATATCGGCTTACATGTTTGTAAGGCCATACACACATATGTCCTATACCACAGACAGGCATCAAACCACACTGTTTAGTGGTTCAGTATATGTATGGTTAGTGTATGAGTGGCACATATGAGGATGGTGTTGAACAGACAGTCCATATACTGTAATATTATGCTAACTTACCATATGTGGCTGTAGCTGTGTTCACATTGGTTGTAGTTATGCACTTTCACACAGGTGTATCTTACCTTGGGTTGTGACATGCCTGTACAGCCTGCTATATATACAGGTACATGTGCATTCCCCCATAGGAGATGTAGGCCAGTGTTGAGACAGTCTGCCTGTAGCCTGCACAGTGCTTTGTTACATGCCTAGCAGCTTAGTGTACTTACCCAGTGAGATGTCATGTCCAGATACTTGCCAGATGTACTGCTACAGGGCCTCCCTTAATAGTCATGTATGTCAGACAGACCGGTGATATGCTGTACAGATGTATGTCAGTATCTAGTGGGTAGTATGTAGCCATGGAACCTCTGTACCACACTTATTATGTGTCACGACAGACAGGGGTGTGTGAATGCATAACCTATAGGGACGAATGTATACCAGTCATTACATGTTATACCCATCTACATGGCTGTTAACATCCATATTGTCAGGCTTGGTCCACATGTTCTGCACTAAGGGGTTCTGTGTATACCTCTGGACTGTACAGAGTGCATCTGAATGTCCACATCTATTGGCCAATATCTCTGCTGTAGTCCACAGGAGCATTATGTGCTAGCAGTGGTACTGTACTATGATGTCCTTAGGATATCTGTCAGTAGCCAATGACACACATGTGAAAAGCAGATGTGACCTCCTACACACACCATGTCTGTGAAGACAATCCTTATTACAGTAACAATAGTCTACTAATATACCTGCTATACATACCTGACATTCCCTTGCACTATGAAGATGGGACTATAGGGGCTGAGGTAAGGCTACATCCCATGTTCAGGACATATGGTGAGTATATATGTACATATGATTATCCAGATATCTATATAGATAATCACACATGTACATATCAACATATATAGATGGGTGTGTATATGTACATAGATATGCATATACACACCCAGATATATACATATACAGAGCATTATATGCTTACACTTATACAGATAATGATATATATGCACATATGCGTATTCCATGCTGCCTTTCCTGCCAGCAGTCCACTGCTGTTGTATCCCCCCATACATACGGTGGGGCTGGGGCCATATATGTGTAGGCTTCACCTACACAATACATGTGTGCCCATATGCACTCCAGAGGCCAGTGTAATTAGCAGTAGTATATGGCCCTGTATTATTGAGTCTGAGGGGGAGGGTGCACCATACATAACCTAGGCTGTTACAAAATGTGGGGTATCAGAGGTAAGCTGCTTTAAGGTATCTGGATGTACAGTACCATACATTTCACCTATCTTGACTTTACTTACATAAAGTGGGTTACTGCAGGCATACTGCGTCCTGCCATACAGACTGTTCTGTTTGCCACTGTGCCTGTGATGGTGTCAGTTATGCCTTGTTATGTAACAGTTACATCCTATTTGGTCAACTGAAGTCTTTACCACCTACTGATGGTGTACAGAGTGTAGATAGAGGCTGATGTACTATACACCTGCATCACTTACTGTTGATTGTGTGGTATCCTGTGGCCCAGTCTGTCTTTACTATTGTACGATTTGAAGGGCTTGGCCTGGACAGCAACAGTTAAGGACCTTTCCAGACTACTGTATTAGTATAACTGTTTCACAGTTGCATTACTCTGTTTATATGGATGTCAGTGTCTGAACAGCTATATGACATGGCATATAAATCTGTAATAGTACACAAATAAAGGTATTCCATTTCTGCAAACTTGTGTGTGGTGTTTTATCCTGTGACCTCTGTGTGGGTATATGTTGCAGGAAACGAATGTCATTTGTATGGGTGTCTCATCCAGTGTCCAGTTGTTAAGGTGTTAACTGTAGGCATAGTGGCTGTTCCATATTGTGTGCACCTATTACATAAGTATCTTACTGTACATATCCCTGCATGTGTATGTGTAGTCACATGTATATCTATATCTATATATGTATACATATATATATATGTGTGTGTGTGTGTGTGTGTGTGTGTGTGTGTGTGTGTGTGTGTGTGTGTGTGTATGTGTGTGTGTGTGTGTGTGTGTGTGTGTGTGTGTGTGTGTGTGTGTGTGTGTATGTGTGTGTGTATGTGTGTGTATATCTGTATCTGCATATATGTGTCTGTGTATATGTATCCTGGGGATGTTGATAGCTTCCTCATTTTACATTTCCTATGAAAGCCAGACTGTACTACATGATATGTTACCAATACAAGCCTGACATCATACAGGTGGAATATAGTACTGTTAACATCATGTGCCCATGTCATCTCAGGACTTGGTTATGGGATCTGCAACACTTGGTAGAGTATTGCAGGGTGGAAGTGTTTGGCTGTGGGGGGGGGGGTATACCCATTCATACAAGACTTATATTGTTTGGGGCCTTTCAACCCCAGTAACGGTGCATGTGGGCATATATGATTTAGTTAATCTCCCATCGATATCTACACATGTATGTCCATATATATATATATATATATATATATATATATATATATATATATATATATATATATATATCTGCTTACATATATATAACTATGTCCATATATACCAACATAGATATATAGCTGCTTACATATATGTAAGTTGCTGTGTATATGTAGACAAATAGGTGTATATATATTTATATATATATATATATATATGTGTGTGTGTGTGTGTGTGTGTGTGTGTGTGTGTGTGTGTGTGTGTGTGTGTTGATGTAGGCATTCGCATGAATATATGTTCATATATATTTATATATATATATATATATATATATATATATATATATATATATATATATATATATATATATATATATATATATATATATATATATATATATATATATATATATATATATATATACCTCTACTTATATAGATATGTTGTATCTGTTCAAATATTAATATATTTACACACACACATACATCCAAATGTTGGACTACATTCTCTGTACTGTTTAATGACTGGGCTGGATGATATGTTTTTGAAATCATCAGGGTTAAGTATATCTGGCATGACTTAGTGGTAAATCACTTTGTCTTTGGTGTGGAGGGTCCTGGGTTGGAGCCTTGCAGAGGCTGCTTATTTTGTTGCTAGGCAGAACAAGGACCGTTGGATACAGAGTGATTAAGACATTTTAAAGCAGTTGTAAGTGGGTTTGCACGTGTTTGCATACAGATAAGCACTGCTAATGTCCGGTTACAGTTTCTGATACTCAGTTAGCTTCTAAATTGCTTAACCAGTGTAGGCCTTGCTTACCCCGCGCAAACAGACTTAGACCCCCTTACTGCTGCTTAAAAGTGCTTACTCCTGGTTATCCCAACTCTAATTTCTTTAAAAGAAAAGAAAAAAGGGTTGATAGGAAAGTGGTGAAAAAGGGGCACAAAGAGGGAAAGACAGTAGGGAAAATAACTCGGGATGTGCAGGAAAAGTGTAGGGAAGGTCCATAGCTGTCCATTTCTTCTACAGCAACAGCTGTGCATATACACTGAATTTGGTGGTAGATTTGGGCACTCAAACCCCTGGGAGAGAGGTAAGGACAACAATAATATGTTGTGATGCCAATTAGACCGGATTACATGTGTCCAGTGGATATGTGTGTGAAATGGACAGTTACGGATGGGGCAAGATTTTTTTGTGGGAACAGAATGCTTTTTTTTATTTTTTTCAGGTGAGAGTGGGATGATGGGGAGGGGTAGTAGGTATATTTGGGGAGGTAGGTTGAGTAGGTTAACAGACAAGACACACAAGACGCATACAGGGGAAGTATATGACACCTGTGGGGGGTAAACACCTTGATGGGGAGGGGTGTTGGGATATCCGAAGCCCACAAGCCCCCTAGTGGTAATAGTGGGACTGAGGTCCCTACCCATGGGCAGTCACTACTGCACCTTCACAGCCCCTAAGGTGGCTGTGCTGGGGGCTGAGCCACTGAGCCAGGCTGACTAATCACAACAAATGGCCATTGAGCTGACGTAGAAGATCACCAAACTGTTCGTTGATCGCTCTACGCACCACGACCCTGACATGGCGATTGTTGACAGGTGCCTGTACGTGCCCACTCCCAGGGGGGTCGAGCCCCATCCCCTGAGGTGGTTCCACTCAAAGTTGGTGCAGGACCAATAGGCAAGAAGGTCCGGGGTTGGGCCCCAGACATGCTGGTGCCTGGTGCCACGGTCACATGAGGTGGGACAGGTGGGTCCGCTGGGACCAGCCTTCCCAAGCGTACTATAGTGTTTAGAATTCATCATCATATATGGGTTAGTAATAGTCAATGCATTCCAGGGTTAGGTATAACAGCATGCATAGATATTTCCATTAACCCAGGCACCAGATAGGGAACAGTTGCATATCAAACAGAACACATGCATATATGAGACTACAATGGTGATAAGAAGATCATGCAGGTACATTGATGGCACCACACCACCAATGTTGGAATTATTCCATATAGCACATGCATGGGAACCATGAAAATATTTATCAAACAATCGGACATTATCAGAGTCATTACATACCAGTTGGGGTGGGTATGTTGATTATTGTTGGAGATATGGTGTGGGGGGAGAAAATGATGTCAATTAACTAATATATTCCTGTAGTCCACATTACATTCCTAGTCAGTGCTGTTATCTGTACTTTACAAGTCTTACTACACTACTCTATAGCCTTAGTTTGGTCACTGATATGGTTGTCGTCATCATTACACTTGAACCAGATTTATCTGCAGTATACACCTCTTACCTGGTATACCTGTGGAGGGAATGTTTGTTAAAACACTAACTAACTGTTTCTACACATACTCCCAGATTATGGGTTGTTGTTTTGCACATAACTATCCAACTCTTTCTGCACAGACTCTGGCCATGTGTTGACCACATGCTGGTGTGCCTGGATATATCTAGAATATTGCCCTCTTCCACCTTTAGTGACCTGACACACACATATACATGCTTTCCTACACAGTTATATTTTGTAGCACAATGTGGGAGACAGTGACCACTGATACTTTATTATTCAGAGAAACTGCAACACTCACAATCCCCTCCAATACCAGTGTGAACAGTATCAGTACAGGTTATATGGGTCTGTATTTCTCAGCACAGTGTTCGTATCCAACGTACCTGTGGCAGCAATGTTTGTTAGCACTACCTGAATGTTGCCACACAAAGATCCGGATTACACATTAGTATTATGCACATACATCTCACTTGTTACTGTACACACTCTGGTCACAGCTTGACAACATGGTAGTGTAGATAGGACATACTTGAAATATTACTCTCCTAGCAGTTTTGGTGGTTGCTACAGTGACAGGTGTGTTCTCATGATGGTTCACAATCACTTGTATTCGCTGTTTGCTAGCTACACATCTGGGATCATCCCACAGACTTACCAGGGGGCGGGGGACAGGCAGCAGATATGGGCACATATACTGGACATTCTGGCCTCATGTGTACAGTTGTGGGGTATGAATCTATATGCAGTCTAATTCCACTCCCAGGATTCAGATCATGGCTGTGTCTGCTACAACTTAAACACTGTCCATCACAGCTGTGTCTGCTATATTGATATTGCTGTATATCTCCAATCTGCTTTCTGTCTTATTAATCCCCTGTGCTTATGCATTCTGACCTTGTATGACAACACTCTTATACAGATTTCCTAGATAGTTATATGCTGTAGGACAGTGTGGGTGACAGTGATGTGTAATACCTCATTATTCAGAGCAACTGCATATCATTCTTGTATTTCTGGGCACAGTGTTGGTATTTGACAGACCTGTGGGAGGAATGTTTATTAGCACTACCTGAATGTTCCCACACACAGTACCAGGTTCCACATTACTATTATGCACATATATCTCACTCTGTTACTGTACACACTCTGACCACAGCTTAACAGGTCGGGGTGTAAATGGAACATACTTGGCATCTTAGTCACATAAGGTATTGGGGAGTTGCTAGTGTGCAGGTTTGTTGCCATAGATGTGTGTCAATCAGTTGTATTTCCTGTTTGTTGCCTATACATTTGGGATCATCCCACTGATTTCCCAGGGGAACAGGTTGATAGGCAATAGATATGGGCCACTTTAATAGACATTCTGGACATATCTGTACAGTTGTGGGCTATGATTCTGTATGCAGATTACTATCACTGGCAGGATTCGAACCGTGGCTGTGTGTGCTAAAAAAAGCAACAGTTCACATCTCAGTTGCATGTGCTATTTGTTTTTTGCTGTCTGCATTTTCCCTGTTTATTGTCTATGTGTCTCTCAGTTGTACTAAATGGCCTCTGGGGGTTACACCTGTCATATACAGGCATTCCTACACATTCAATTTATAGTGCATGGTGTGGGTAACAGTGCTTAATACAACAGTACTATTACATGATTGCAAATCTACATTACCATATGATACCAGAATATACACATGCAGTCCAGAAGTTAGACCTGTTTTGTCAGGATATTACACTTTTATTGACATACAAACAATATGAGACTCTTCCTGCCATATTCTCTAGTGCATGCAGTACTTGCCTTGAACAATACAGGTTTTATACTAGCAATTAATTTACTACTACTTATAGCTTTATTTCCTGTGATAAATGCATGAGTATTACTGACCTGCCTCACATCGCAACCTCACCAGGCGGCTGATGTGGGTGTCCTGGTTCACGGCCCACTCTGTTGCAGCTGTTGGGGACATAAGAGGAATATTTAGCCATACCTATCCATGATATACCTGAGCTGGCAATTATTACACACATACTGGGGTGATACTTACACACATCTGGAACATCCCCTGATGCTCTAGCCTCTTGGAGCAACTCCTCCAAGAGGTCCCCCTTCCACCGCTTCAGGTCAGCATAGTGTTGCCTGACCTGCTCACCAGTTCGGGGTATGCCAGTGGCACTGGTGAGGTCACAGGCAAGATGGTCCTAGGCCTCTGCCTTATATTGGAAGCCCTTGTACTGGTCCTGCAGCAATCTCTGAGCATGGTCTTTAAATAGGAGCCCTGCCATGACCTTGGACTCCTGGATGCACCAGCACTGTGCCCGGAAGCGCACTCCTTATCCCCTTACTACCATAGTGCCTGCAAGGGGAAGCTACAGCCAGTTATGAGATGTATTCCTACCTCTTGGGTTTAAGTACGGCCTATTTCCTGCACTTTTCCGTGACTGGTCAGTTTTGAAATGGCTAAGCTATGGGCAAATCTGCTTATCTAAAGTGGCATTATTTAAAGGGGTATAACACTGGGCACAATGAGTTAGCTGGTCTACACATTACTCACACCTCCTAAGCTGGCCTGTGCAATGCTTAGTGTTGCTTACATTAGACTTTCATTATAATGCCTTTTTGGCATTGTGTTATTATTCATTACACCTTATATGTATGCCTGGTATCCCTGATTGATGTGTACGTACACTCTGTGGGGTCCTTGTGTTTTATTGGGGACTTCAACACTCTATTACAATTACACCTCACTTATGGGCTTACTGCTGTACTCCAGTTCACATATTTATGTTCTGTAGTGGGTTATGGCACATATGACTGTATACTGATGCCTTTCACAGGTTCAGTTTGGTTATACTATGGTGAGGACTTGTTTGTACTACCTCATTTGTCAGCACTTCTGTGATGGCTTGGTGGAAAACTACTGGGACTATGGTGTATAGGGTTCTGGCTTTGAGACATGCATGGCTGTTTATTTTGTTGATGGGCAGCACAAGGGCCATTGGATACAGAGTGATTAAGGCACTTTTGAGGAGTTGTAAGTGGGTTTCCGCGATGGTAAGCACTGCTAACCTGCTGTTACATCTGCTAACAGAGAGTTAGCTTTTGAATTGCTTAGCCAGTGTAGGCATTGCTTACCGCGACGCAAATGGGCTTAAGGCCACTTACTAGTGCTTAAATATGCTTACTACTGTGTATTTGTGCTTAAACCTGCTTACTAGTGCCTTATTCATTGTGACACGGACACCTCACATGTGCCTTTACTGCAGTACTCCAGTTAATAAATATATGTTATTTAGTGGGTTATGAAACAAAAATATTGGCCATAATGTAAAATGGAATGTAAAGTACAAACCAGGCACCCAAAGAGGCAAAATGTTTTTTTTGTTGTGGAAATGGTTCAATGTGACATGAGGTGTGGGGGGGGGGGGCTTGGGAAAACAGGATAGAGGTGAGAGAAATATTTTGGCAGTTGTTATTGGAAGCCAACAGATTCCCAGGGCTCAATGAACATATATCAATTGTCCCTATTTTAAAAATGGGAGCTGCAAAACTATAAAGCAAGTGTATATATTCTTTTGCAAGTTCATTTGTAGGTCTTTTGCAGTTCATTTATTTGTTCATATACTGTATTTTTTAGTATTTTTTAGCATATTTTAGTATTTTGTATTCTTTAGTAAAACAGTTTTTTAAAACTATATATATTCACATATATATACATATGCCTTTACAAAGATTACATGAATAGCAGTATGATTTATTTGTGTTAAGCTGTCAGGCTGTCATGAATTTTAGATTTTAATTGATTTTAATTAAATAATTGTTTTAATTCCTGATTAAACATTGGGAGGGGTATATAAGCAGGCACAGCTTCTTATTCATTTATTTCTACATCTGAAGAAGTCGAGTGGACGAAAACGCATTGTATTATGTGGCATTTATGTGAATAAATTTTCTGTCGCTTTCACCAACAGGCTTGTGGCTTTATTACCTCCTGCCTCTTTGGGTGCCTGGTTCGTACGTTACTGGTTCTTGGTTTTGTGGCACCCATTCCTTTGGAGATTTTTTGGTAAAATGAAATGTGTTGCAGTGGGACTCGAAGCAGGAATGCCTGCTCATAAGTTGAATGCTCTGCCCAATACACTATTATGATACTGCTTCATTTGCATATATCTTCCTTTATCCTCTTCAGCCTTTTAAGCTGCTTTAACCATAGCTAAGCGATGGGCACACCCACGCACCTACAGTTAGTTGTAATCTGAGTTTTAAAAAAAAGGGTTTCTTCAATTTATTTATACATTCTGTTGCTGTTATACACAAGGGGGACTGTTGGTGGGGATATGCAGTCACCTGTGAGCAGTCTCGCTCATTGCATACCCCTTTCTGCTGTTCTAAATTGCAGGGGCATGTTTATTCTGAGAGCTCTGCTCTCAGACAAGCTCCCTGCACTCTTACATGCTCCATGTAAGACTAGGAGCTCAGGCAGCACACCTCATTAATATGCATGGCACACTGCCGTCCTGCTCCTAAACGGTCACTTCCATGCAAGACTGAAGCTAGTCCTGCACGGAAGGTTAGTAAATCCGGAGGATTGTGTTTTTATCCCATCTAAGAGTTTCTATCAAGAGGTTTTAGTTTTGCTGAAAGTTCTAAAATCTAATTTTTTACTACCAATATGACGAGAAATGCCAGTGCCTCATGCTAGTATTAGCTGATGGGAGATTAAATCGAATGTGTATCTGGGAATTATCTGACAGTATTCTTGTTCTTTGGTAATAATATATTCTGCCTAACCTAAATATACTATTGTATTTTCCAGGACAATAAGTGTGTTCCTCAAGAAAAAATGTAATATTTCTGGTGTCAACCAAACCATATAGCTTCATAAATATGTTGATAAATTTCGTCTCTTGCATAATTGTTAACTTGTTAGGGTCCTTGCTTTTTCTTCATTTTATTTACCATATTTCAGTCTATTGTCACTATAGATACAGTATGCCTTGGTAAAGTAATATGATGTCAAGCAGAATATTTCTTATTAACATAGGCTAGTATTTGGTAGGATGTAAACATTTACCAAGGTAACTGTATTTCCTTGCACACAGCATTGGACCAACTCATATCTTCCCTGATCATCTTAAATTTGTTCCTCTGTTGTTATTGAGGCTCCCATGTCTAGAAGAATTACCCCACCCTCCATTTAAACCTTCCCAACTGTTCACATGAAATCACTTTCTGTGTCCATTCCCTGTTATCATCCTCTGGTCTGTATTTATTATAAGCGTCTATTGCAGCAATACTGCTGGTGTACTGAACTGCCTGATGTACATTAATAATTATATATATTTTCTTCCTGTCTCAAAGACCATAAACATTCCAGTTAATTAATGAAATAGGAGTTTCATATACTTGCTCAACTTTTGTCTGTTGGTTTTAATAAAAAAAAGGTCATACCTTAACCAACACAGTAATATATTTAGGTATTTCTCATAAATCATGATGTTTCATAAGTTTGTTGTTTTGGCAGAGATGTAGCTCAAAGCTAACAATAATAGCAGGAATATACTGCATACACAATTGACCTCATCAAATATTGAGCAATATAGCACCATAAACAATATACAAGGAATAAAGCTTTATGATTTACTTTCATTTTTACCTTTAGGAGTCTTTTGTTCTATCTAAGCATGAGATCAAGGACCCTGTTTCAATTCAGTCAGTAAACCATATGCTACACCCCAGGAAGACAATTTATTGAGAGGTTTTTAACTTTGATATAAATCTTTCTGACTAATTTCAGCTCTACAGTGCCTAATGTTAATTATTTCTTTTTAAACTGATCAATAGATCCATTCCTGAGAAGCTTAAACTGTTCACATGCAGCATTATGCAGTTTTACTTTCCTGTGGAGACAAGCTTTAAGCAACACATTTACCTTTGCAGCTGTCAACTCCAATTACTGACAACACTGGTTAAGATTGTTTTAATGAGTCAATCCAACAATATTTTATTATTTATTCTATTTTCATTTGTTGACAGGAGAAGTTTGACTGAATATAGGACCCCTTTTCAGTGGAGGCCCAGGGATAAAAGCTCCATCAGTACAAAATAAAGCAAAATGCAATGTATATTAATACAGATGCATTAAACATTTGTTTCTTAGGTTCATAGGTAAGTATAAATCTATCATGCCAGCATGTCTTCATTTATCTGCTGATGATGGTTTGGTTCCTTTAAACAAGTATTTGATGTGCCATTAGTTCTGTGAAGGAATATGAGATAAATAGTTTTAGATCTTGCATGGCACCAAAAGCTGGATATAGGTCCTCACAGGGCTGCCAGTCTTTTCTCTTTATTTGGCAGTGCAATATTATAAAATGATAGACAATAGTATATTGAACTGTTTCACATTACATAAGAGCATAACGAACAGAAGTGTACATTTACATTGATACAATCACAATATCATGTTGAAGTGGGATATATGATATGCAGGCTTTTATAATGGAACAGTTGTAATCATGGATATGTATGATTAAACATATAGGTGCATGTATTAAAGTTAGAATTAGACATATTATTCATTTTGCAATCAGTTTACATACCCTATAGGAGGTCAAAGAATAAGTAGAAAGCTAAAGGCATAAAAGAGTTGTGAGCATTAGTGACAGGAAGTGTTAGTCTAAAATTAGTGAGCATAGCAGTAGTTACAAGAGACTCAGACTGTGTACATTTACTAACAGTTGAGTCTTCACTGTTTATTACCAAGGCTTCATGTTTTGTAGGGTAAGAGATGTGGTAAAGTGATGGTAAAGAGGGGGTTGTTTGTGTTACAGTTTTAGCCTGATGAGAAGAAAGAGCATAGTCAAGAGTCCTTGAGATAGTATTTCAGTTGATCTTTGAAAGTGGACATCCCATTTATCTAACAGCACATCCTAACACACCTCAAATTTTCAATAGAAAAAAAAAAAGAGAGAAAAAGTGACTGAGTAGTATGATATCTGTTAGTGAGCAGTTCTAAACTCTGGTGAACAAATAGGCTATCTCTGGTATCTTAAAATTGTAATTTACTTAAAACTTTTAGTATCATAAGAAGTATAATTTGGAAAAAAAAATAATAGTGGCTCTTCTTAAAGACTATTGCATCAGTAAAACAGCACATATATTAGAAATGGCTGTCCCTAAGTTTCCTTACTGACTGCTGTGTTAAGATACTAGAGTATTATCCATTTTCTAAAGAGTTTCTCAAAGATTTAAATAATTTGACCTTTTTTTCTCTCTTCTTCCATTTCAGGAATGGTTCAACCTTTACGGCTTTCTTTTTCTCAGTGTTGCTTAGCCCTCCCCTTTCTGTCTCTAACTGCCGATTGCATCAGGCTGCAGATTCTGCATATATATGCAAGTGCATCTCAGTTTGCATCTGAATCTAAAATATTTAGTTCTAGAAAGGAAACAAAAATTTAGGGGTGCTGGGTAGAGTAATCTGAAGCAGAGCCCTGCTGATGTATGTATTTGAAGGTACCTTTAAAATGCACCCCTTTTTATCTTATATTCTTAAGGAGTAATAGTGATATGTGAAGATCCTCCTGCCCAGGAAAAGTTAAAGTTATACCTATTTCCAGTTAGTTGCTACTGTTTCAGCTGGTAGTTTTGAACCTTAACCAGGACTGATTTAAAAAACATTAAGCAGAACTGGCCAGTAAAGAAACCTTATGAACCCTGTCCAGTAATATTTTTTTCTTTGGGCAATGTAGACCATCAACTTTGTTTGTAGACTATAAAGTTAAGACAGTTATGTCCTTCAGCTCCTTTGGGAAGATCGGAAAAGAACAGATTCTCTCCTTTTCCTTGCCCCCACCTCATAATTTCTCTTGCGCCTCTTTCTGCACTGACTTCAGTTTTGATAACATAGGTGAACCTTCCTTTTTCACACTCTACAGGACCAGTGTATCACCTGAATGAGTTGACAAGGCTGCATCTACTCTTTCCATTTTCCTATCATTGTCTTTAATATAGTGCATTAATGTTCCTTTGATATTAAGGATGTCCATGTACATTTTATCTATCTTTTCTGAAGGCCTATCATTATTTCATTACCTTCTGACATACCTGTCATCCTGCAGACATTGAAAATAGGTATATCCAGTGAAAGTCTGGACATATAATTAGCATATAATTTGAATATCAAATAACACATAACTCTTCACGTTTCCAGTAAGAAACTCGGATACTACTAGCAAGACAAAACGATGGAAAAAGTACATTATCAAAGAGACAGTGTATAATCTGTAGGCATTAATGAGCTGTGCTGCAATATTTGACCATACAAAGTCATTTATTTTTGCTTCTGAAAAAGAGAGAAGATGCATTACCTCTGTCATTAAATTATTGGTACTCCAGTACGCTGATCATGGAATGTGGTTCTTTGTGCACTAGACAGCTTGGAAAATCATGTGCGATTAAGAGAATTCAGAAAATTATATGAAGGAGCAAATCAAGTCTTGAAATAGAGACATACTTCAAAAAATAGGTATATCATGTGCATGGGTAAATTAGGCCTGAAAATATAAATGTTTCTCCAAAATAGGGACAGCTGAGAGACCTGCCTTGTGGATCTTCAGTTACAAAGGCCATTTCCCCTTTCAACAAGTGGGTATGGCTTGGAGATGAGACTAGTGATGGTTAATCTGTTTTTTTTTTTTTGGAAAGGGGGCACAGCCACAAACTTGCTTCTCACTTTTTTTTGTCATTCTAGTGCTTTCTTAGCTAAATACCCATTATGAGTATTCTTTTGGATTTCACATCAAGTAGAGCTCACAGTTGAGTGAGTATTAAGTCCTTTAATTAATTTATTTATTTATCTTTGCTTACCAGGAAAGTCCGACTGATAAAACCCTTTTTCAGCAGTGGTCTGGGTAGAAAAGCTGCACATTTAATATTAGTTTTCACATATACATAAAATCCATTTAGATGACATCAGAAGGAATACAAAATTCAGGTAACTGTACATACATGAGAGAAAAAGCTTTACAATAGCTTTACATATACAATGGTTAGAAACAGAATGTGCATGCACTATTGTATGAACCAGTGCCCCACCCCCTCAGCTCTTCAAAAAAGAGCAAATAAAAAAAAAAAAAAAAAAAAAAACACTTCAGCACTTCAGTGTAATAAGCCCAACACTAGGTTGTAAGTGATCAGCTTATATTAGTTAGATCTACGCCCCCCCCCCCCAGCTCTTCCACTATAAAAAAAAAGGTGGCCAAATGCATGACATACCCTACCTCCTTCCATCCTGCACCAGCCATTCAGGCCCTGTTTCTGTACCCTGACCCCAACCCTCCTTCAACGTCTTTTTATTAAAATAATAATAATGATAAGTTCTTCTTTTAAACTGTATCAGACATTTGCTACAGTTTACACCCTACCCACATGGACCACTACAGTACTCAGGTTTTAGTTAAAAAAAAGACATTTTCTTTTTACTTGTAAAATTGTTTGACCACAAATGCAATTGTTAGACCAGAAATACAGTATCGACTTTTAAAACTCAAAATATCTCCACAAAATCCATAACCTGAAAGCAGCATCACACTAAAGTTATTTAGTCCCTCCCACAAAAATAAATCTACACAATTCTCTCCCTAAACTCATCAACATATATGACTTTTCTTATATAATATACAAGAATGCATCCAAAGATTTTTTCATAAACACATTATTTTCTTTGAAATATCAAAGTAGAGTACGTCCATGCATTAAAACAAGTCTTCAAGAACAAAATTAGTCAGAAGACTTGAACTGATACAAACACGGTATATTATCTACTCTTTCAATTAAAAGCCTTTAAGTAAAATAAGTGATCTAAAGTACAAAAGTAAAACAGATGAAGAGAAAGGGAAGTAGAAATTAAAAATATGCATTAATACAATAATATTTTCTCTCTCAAAACAGACTGCAAACCACTATGACATGCATTCATACATACATATCATACAACAAAAATATACAAGAGTTAGTACTGTGAAGGTACATGACAAAAATTAGCACTGAATGTATAAACTGACCGGGGAATTCAATAAACTCCATGTAGGCTTAACTCAAAGTTGACACAGAGTTTATGTGTTTGCATGGTGAGCAGCAGCACTAAATACATAAGCACACCACACACCACATTTATATGTAAACAAGCTTGGTTTCATGGCCAGCAAAAGTGTTGCAGGCCAGGAAACCATACAGAGCTATACGAACAACTGAAGACATGTACATCTGTTTATTTCCAGGACAACTAGATATGCAGGATTGTGCAGAAAGCCACAATGGATATAGGTTTTTTTAATAAAGCAATTGATACATTCCCAACACATTACATGAAAATGTATACAGTGCAGAGTAGTGGCAAACCTGTTTCAGGCATACTGAATAAAAGTGTAAATGATCAGCAAGGGTATGTAGACTGCATTATAAATAAAAAGTCAGGGAACGAGTGCGTATTGAAAAGGGACACACTAATGAATTGTATGCATGACACAGGGTAAGATAACAGATGAAATACGGTAATGTGTAGCAGATAACGGCATGTCTATGAAGGCAGTTGCAGCATGAACACTAGTCACATATCAATGTGATACAATGCATACTGCTCAGTTATTGTATATTATGTGACTGTCACAAAAAGGTGACATCAGTGGAGAGAATTATTTGTGATATAAGTATCTTGACATGAACAATGGAGAGGACATATATCAGGGATGGTATATACTATAGGAGTTAGGTGGGTATTGTGAAGCTGTGCAAAATGAGTTGCCTGAATATGAATGTAATGTCAGCATAGGTCTCATCCAAGTGGGACACATAGTAACAGGCTCATGGACAACAGTAGACAGAAGCACGCACATCTATGGACAATATCAGCATAATACCGCCAGTAATCCCATATCTTTCACATAGCATATGTGATTGTAAGTGATCATTGATGGTTCTGCAAGAATACACTTCTACAACTATTATGATTTGTCAGCAATCTCTGAGCGGAATCAAGCACACCTTCCTCAAAATTTAACACCTGCAGGAGGAGTTAGGAGGGACACTGTTATACCTGTATTTGAAACTACAAGAAATCCTGGCTACTAGACAAGTGTGCATGTCATACATATGGCACAATACACACTGTCACAAATGTAACCCATGCCAACAATGTTGTCAACTATGTATTTACAAGAACATGTATCACGCATGCATCTTGTACAATACCTTGATGGGGATTCTGCAACATCAACCACTAATGTTTATGCAGCAAAAAGAATACTTAGGTATTGGCAATGAGTGGGAGCTCACTGTGGCAAATGTGGTACCCTTGAGTAACTCATCCCAGAAAGATGAGTTGGGAGGTACATGAAAAAGGGTGCATTGTGCTCAATTATTGCTGGGATGAGGGCTGAGAAAAATGGAACTATAATGCCAGTTGATGTGCATATCCTGCACATACTCTGGAGGTTTGTTACATACAAATAAGTAGTCACCACTGTGGGCACATACTGGTGGATGTTCTGCATATCATCTACCTGAGTACACAGGTCACATAGCATAGGGATGTTCTGTCCCTATTATAATTAACTTGTGCATTTGATTTTATGACATACGTAATTCCACCATGATTTTAGTTCATCTACTGTATCTCCATGGCTGTGGCAGCAATCCTTTGTGTGTGTTAATACTCTGTCTATGTTATACCAATACCAAAGTTGGATTCAATGATTGTCCACAATCTGCATTCCTCCACAAAGTTGGTTGGACAAAGGATGTGTAAGTCAATATTAACATCTGAGATTTAAATAATAAACAGGAACTGGCCTAGCACAGATCCCTGAGGTAGCGACTTGATCACTGGACTCTAGATATAGGACACTTCACACACTTCAACATATTTATCGCATATGTGATCCAGTGGTCTACCCAATTGCTGATGTAGGTGTTTATGGCCAATTCTGACAGTTTATCTGTAATACCCGAGTGTGTATTTGTGTCAAATTCCTTGGCCAGGCCAAGTTCTGCAGAATAATAGTGTTGTCATCATGCATGCCTTTGTTGACCTTCTTGACCACATCAAACAGATGTAACAAACATGATGTAGCCTGAACAAAGAACACATGTGCTTGGTACACAGTCAGGATATTATCTGTGTCCTTTTAGAAAAGGTCCATGATCACTCCTTGGTCTACTTCACAAATGAGGAGACTCAGGATGTGTCTATAACTCCATACATCAGGTGTTGATTACTCCCAGTCAGAAGGATGCATGTAGATGTACACACTCCTATGAGAACATAGGCTGTTTTGAAGTATGGATCCAACCGTTTCTGGCAGGTCATGATTTGAGTCATGCTATAGGCAAGCTGTGATGTTGTCAGGCCCCTCAATTCTGTGCCATTAGCTGTATAGAGCACACAGATGAGCTGCCATGCTTAGTATAAAACTGAGTAATTTTTGCATGTATACTTTGGTTGATGGCCAGTGGTGATGGGGGGGGGGGTTGACATGTGAGACAAACTGTCAGCTAGCAGATTGTCTATTTCCTCTGGCTGAGTATGTCTGGTGGCATCCACATACAGATCTGTGCTTAATTGTGTATTCCCCTTAACATTTCACATGTATTGGAATAAATAATTTGTGAAAAGACCTCCAAATGCAATCTTGATCATTCATAACACTTCATATACTGGTATTAAGCACATAGTTGTACAACTGTACCAATGCCATGTACTTATATCAATTGCACAACATGTGCCCATATGTGATTCATGGGCAAACTGTGTCTAAGCAGTCTGATGCCTTATCAGGACACATTATAGATCAGTTGTTTATGGCTCATGCAGAACATTTTCTGACACAAATGTTAATAGTTACACAATGGTGCTGCTGACCACCTCAACAACCCTTGGGTATCGCAACACAAATGCACATACAATGAATTCCACAAGGTTGCAATTGCATCAAAGCATATGATACATCAGTTGTGTATCACAGCATAACGTGTATGAGACAAGACTTATGTGAACATGTAATCAATATGAATTTATACTGATGTCTGTTATGTAGACACATGCACACCTGTGCCATACTGCAAGTGTCACTATGATAACGGAATGTGAACTGTGTAGAGGGTTGATCTGCTCCACTACAACAACACATGTCCTAATATGCCAACAATATACATAAAAGTGTATCATACCATGTCACAAGTTCTCTGTAGGCATATTACTACAGCTGTTATAGAAGGAGCAGGTATTGCAATGTCAGAAATAGCCATCAGTACATTAGCTCACATCATGTACCATATTATACAACCACACCTCAATATAGCACATGTTAATGACAGCAACATTGACATGTCAACTGTTCATAGGGCCATATGACATCATTAGGTTAAATGTCGACATCACATGAAATCCTAGTCATTATTATACCATGTAAAACAATCCTTATATCTATATTTTGAAAGATAGTTAGAGTATTGTGTGTATGTATCTATTTGTTGGATTGTATTGAATCCTGCTACTGTCCATATGGGACATGTGCACCACACCATGACAAAATAAGTAATCATGCATGCAGTGGTCTGGAGATGGCTTGCAGAGGTTCATGGATGAGTCTTCTTCATGATGTGTGTATGCATATTTGACACAAGGACACCCTACACTCCTCTGCAGGAAGGACGTCATGTGGTCAAAAAAAGGAGGATGGCAAATGCATAGGGCTATGTGAAAGGTTCCCCAAGTGGTAGTGAAATGAGCGATTCCAAAGATCATCCAATGACCATTATATACCACTATACCACTAACCACACACACACACACACACACACACACACACACACACACACACACACACACACACACACACACACACACACACACAGGCAGCAGTAGACTAGGCATGAGTTGAACATTACAACTATGTAGGTATAGAATATGAAAGCCATGTAATGTCACAGTAGCAACACCACATATATCTGACTGTAACACTGTCATATTGCACTTTATGGAGTATAATAGCATCATTGTAAGCTGAAGAGAACATGTTGGGAGGAGTGTACACATGGATGTGGAGTCACATCCCTATGCAAAATTGTAGGCACACAAGTTGCCAGCTGCCAGATTATAACTCCTGTATATGTAGCTAAAGTAGCTTGCAAACACAGTAGTTACTGTTACTGCCACATTACAGGTTTTTCTTGAATACTGTCAGAGTGCATGCTATACAGAATGGCATCATCATTGCAGGCAGGGGAGGGTTTGACATAGCTGCGGACTCACATATCATTCTAAAATTTTCACCATAGTGACTGTTGAATGCACACATGGTTGAACAGTTGAAAACAGTGAGAAAAGAAATCCTACCTAACTTTTTACAAAGCACAACACTTATCAGAAGTGCCGAAGCACATGTCTGACTGCTAGAGTGTTGGACAAAACTTTATACCTGATGACATCAACAGTGTATGGTGAAAAGTGGATGATAAAAGCAATGTTCTATATTCTGGTGTAAATAGTCTCTCAAATTCTCAAATGTCAACCAAGTAAACACACACACACATGCACACACACACACACACACACACACACACACACACACACACACACACACACACACACACACACACACACACACAGACACACAATTGACAACAGTGAGATTAGAGCCCCTACCTAAGTACAGTGACTAGAGAACTCAGTATTTAATGCAAGCACCACAGCACACGTCTGACTGTTAGAGTGTCGTACAACAGTTTATAACTGATGACATCAGCAATGTCTAATGAGAAGAGGATGGTAATAGCAGTGTCACACATGCTAGTGTAAAATGGTATGTCGAATGTCAACCAAGTGAAAATACACACGCACACACACCCCAACTGAACATAGTGAGATTAGAACCACTACTTAAGTACAACTATAGAATGCAGCATTTAGTGCAAGCACCACACCAGAAGTCTAACTTTTGCAATGCTGCTGGACAATTTATAGTGGAAGATCATCATCACTGGATGTTTGAGAGAGGATGTTGTGAGGCCTGAATTAAACTGATGTGTAGACATGTACAACTGTCAAAATATATGCACTCCATGGGATTGTACTGATGATTGTTGGATACACAGTTATGATCTTCTGACTAGATACACACACACACACACACACACACACACACACACACACACACACACACACACACATGCACAAACATGCACACACATTGACTGCAGTGAGAGTAGAAGATTAGAAACTTTACCTAACTCAGTACACTAGCTATAGAACTCAGTATTTCGTGCAAGTGCCACAGCACAAGTTCGACTTGTATGATGCAGTTAGACAATTCATAGTGGATGACATCATCAATGGATATTTGAAACAATATGTTTGAAGGCCTGTATGAAATGGATGGATAGCCATGTACGACTGTCAAGATATTAAAGTTCTGCATGTTACCAGATTAATGAGTGTGCAAAGTATAGTATTTGCTGTTGGATTTCCAATGTGCAGGTATACTTTGAGACAGCTTTACAAGCTATGTGCAAACAGCTGTCCACATTACTACAAGTATTAGAAAATTTGAATTTGTGTTATCAGTATAAAGATCTACATTTTATGTAAGAAAGTATTTTTTATTTATTTCTGCAGTGTAGTTGATATATTTGTGAACAAGTACTGAGAGACCAATGTTCAAGTGCATGGTGCAGGTAACACATGAGTATAGTGTAAATATGCTCTTTTCTTAAAAAGGTGCCTTCCCTTTGGTTGTGTCTTTACACGTACTTTAATGGGATGAAAACTGAGTGTAAAGTAAACATAAGTAATACATGCTAATGTGTACTTTCCATAGCACACCACTGAGCCGCTGGTTTGTGTGATTAATGGCAAAGTGTTTGCACATGCGAGTTACACATTTACAGACACTTGCTTGAACTTGTGAAGTACTTAACCATATTAGCTAAGCTAGACACATAAACAGATACTATGCTTTACATAAATAGCTCATATTGCAAATGTTTTGTCATAAATTTTCTAACCTTAAAAACTGTATTTGCACTGTTTTCCCTGTTTGTGCATAGGTAAGCGACAAGCATATGTGGGCCTTGTTTCATTGATAAAATCATGAGAGTTTTATTGGTTTGCCTACCTCTGCAGATACATGTTAAGCATGAAGTTGTGGCAGTCAGCACTGTGGATAGTATTGAGTATAAGAAACACAGCTGTTTCTTAGCTGACTCTGTGGCAGCAGGTGTAAGTGCAATGAGATATTTATTTTGAGTCTAGGTGATACAGGGTTCAAATCCAGCTGTATCTAATAATTTTAAGTATGTAGTCATACTGTAATTAAATAATTCTTTATTCTACTTTAACTGTGTGTTTCATTAGCACAGTGGGTGTAAGCAGCATTGAGCTGAGTTAACTGCACCAAGCCATATGATGGGAAGAGCCATTTACTGTCAGTTGATATTGGTGTGCAATGTGAAATTCTGTGTAAACACAGAAAAGAAAAGTGAATGGCTTCATTAGGGGCCATTTCTGACATGTGTGTGGTGTGTGATTCTATTTTGTGACCAGAATAAAGGTATTAAAATGGAGTGGATAGGAAATTGGTGAAATGGGGAGCAAAGAGAGGAAAGAAAAAAGGGAAAGAAATAGAAGAATGAGCAGGAGGGACTTGGGAAAGAATCATAGTTATCCACTTTTTCAACAGTGTATAATGGAAATATGTATAGAATACTGACTGTATATGGACTGTCACCTCAACAAAGAGGGTTATCAACAATACAATAATGGTGTATAGCCAATTGGACCAAATTAAGTGTTTCAAGAAGACACATGTGAAGTTCAGAGCTATATATAATTGATTTTTTTTTGTTGGGACAGGTGCCCACTTATGATTTTTTATTTGAGTAAGAAATGAATGTTGGGTAAGGGATGTATGTACAGTATTTCTGGATCAGGTAAGTAGGATAGGTGAAGAAGTGGGCACAGACTAACAGGACAAAGAATACAAGACACAGGGATGATGATGGACACAACAGGTTGGGGGATACCATGATTGGGGATTAGGAGAGGACATCGGATGCCCATGCACATCAAACATGGCATAAGCGAGAATTAAGTCCTCACCATCTGAACTATCATCACTGCCCCCTTACTCCACTGGCTATTGGAGTGCATGAAATCTTTGTTTACACACCATAATACAGACCATTCTCTCCAACTGGTGGAATAGAATCCATTCTCTCCAACCGGTGAAGGCGTGCACCAATGGTGCTCTCCACAACCTCACGCACCAAACCTGGCATCTTCTGTAGAGTGACAAAATACCCACCTTCGCCAATACTTCCAGAAGGCATGTGTTGTGAATGACCTGGTAGTGCAGGGGCAGTATTGCCAGGTTGAGTCATGCTGGGCATCGGTGCAGGTACCCATGGAAAGGGGGCAGGGTGAGCCTCAGTGGTTGGCCTACCTTCCTGTGCTGCAAAGCATTTTGTGTATTGTCAGAAACTGATGACATCTAAATGTTGTGTCCATACATATAAAAATAAAAAAAAAGGAGAGAGAGATAAGGATTGGAGTGAGAGAAAAAAAGAGATAAATAGTACCATCATATGTGACATGCAACAACATAAAGAATTAATTCCACTTTTAGATTTAAGTATACTTTTTAACAACTACAAATTATAACTGATGATTATGCCAAATAATCCTTATAATATGCATATACTGCACATGTGCTTGGTCAAATATTACAGATTAAGTTAACAGCATGGCGTGTATGCCACTTCTGTTTAAATTGTTATGTAATATTTTAAATTATTTTACTATATCTTTGCTACTTGTGGTATTACCCATAGCATCTTTCTACAATATTACAACTGACTTCTACAGTTGGCTTGTGCTACAGACTGAAGCATACTTGCTTGATTTTACAGATATGCATGCTTAATTTGCTACTACTGTATAGAAGAGCAATATTTTAGATAAAATAATAGTTATGTTGTGCTGCATGCATACCTCTTGCTTCCTTCAGTCTTTATAAATGCTCGGCATGGGCTTCCCTGTCCACTGTTATCTCCTGGTTGGCTGTAGAATGAAAAAAAGAAAATAAGAAGAACATTATGCATGCAAGTCTTGCCTATATGCAGCTGACTATCTAGTTTAAATTCTCTTTATCTGTATATTTACATAGCTGCAGAATGTCAGCAGTCCTAAACTCCACCAGCCACTGATTGAGTGTATCCTGCTTGCACCTTTTGAGGTAATTAAAGTGGTCACCGCTCTACTCTTCAGTGCATGGAATGCCAGTCGCACTGGAGACAGCCTTGACCAGATTATTCCAAGCCTCAGATCTGTACTGAAACCTGGTGTATTCCCCCTACAGCAGCCTTCGGCTGAGGAGCTTTACAAGGAGTCCATTAAAAATACATGACTCCTCAGCACCTCACATTTAAGCCCTAAACTGGGCACCTTCCCTTCTACCTCCAGACATTTCTCCTCAAAGCAAACAGCAACAGTTAAGAGTTTTTTTCCACGCCAGTTCATGTTATCACATTTAATGCTAGTGCGCAATCCTGACCAGCCATGCCAACTGAGTTGTGATGTTAAGTGGAGAGCAACGGTGTCAAACAGAGATGAAAGCAGTTTATGAACTAAGAAGGGTAATGTGACAATTGGCATTAGTTTTTGGTTTGGATGCTGCTATAGCTATTACTTGATTTAACTTTGCAAACATGTAGTTGGAGTATAAATTATATGACCTAACAATTTTTTTGGCTATATGGATTGATAAAATTAATTTGTACAATGTCTGACAATTTTTTTTGACTATATGGTCTGATAAAATGAATTTGTACAATGTGGGAGTCAAACATATGCAACACAGATAAAACATATTCTTCCATCTAGGTGATTTTTCATCTTTGCCACAGAAGAAGTGCTTAGCAGATATGTTCATTAATTATATATAAATACACATGACAGAGTGAGGGGTTAACCATATATGTGTGTAACCTGACAAGGTCTGGTTTATACATTCATGTATATATGAGTATCACTGAAATCTGAAGTCCATTCAAAGCCAGAAAAGACAATTATAATTACAGAAACATAATTGTCAATTTACCCTCAGTCACACATATAATTCTTATGAGCTCCAGTGCTATACATATGCATTGTTATTTATAATTATGTTTACATTGTTTTCTATTTTATAAAAGTGAGTTGACAAGCATTACTCTGTCTCTGGAATTTTGTAACTGAGCAGCCATAATTTTACTGATACAGTTACACATGTAACATCACCATGATGTCCTGTGTATGGTCAATGTACCTGCTATAGATCATAGGATCATAGGAAGTCACTAGGCTGATAGCCCAAGGGCCTTTACAAGCCTAGCCAAGTTCTTTCCTTATTGTCACAGTCAGCACCTATTGCCACTGCCCAAGGGGAACACAGGTGGAACCCCCAGGATGAATTTACAGTTACCCATCCAATCATCCAGATTGCATTTGAAGAGGGCCAATGAAGTACTTTGTTTGACATGAATTGAAAGTCTGTTCCAAAGGTGTGGTAACCTCTGGGAGACAATTCTGTCCGTCTAGCCAGTTCACT
Source organism: Protopterus annectens (assembly GCF_019279795.1). Taxonomy (NCBI): domain Eukaryota; kingdom Metazoa; phylum Chordata; order Ceratodontiformes; family Protopteridae; genus Protopterus; species Protopterus annectens. The sequence continues at coordinate 548,151,399 of NC_056736.1, forward strand.
AATGTCACATACCAGGTTAAGGTCTTTAGAGCAAGTAACTTGTATACCATTTGACTTATGGATATGTAGCATTTCCAATAAAGCAGGGTCAGTGATTCTCTTGTATGCAAGGCAGAGATCACCTCTGAGTAGTCTGTATGAAACAGAATAAAGTGACAGTGATTTCAGATGATCCGCATAGGACAGATGCTGAAGACCTTGAATTTTCCTTATGAGGAATCGTTGTGGTCTCTCCAATTGCTGCAGGTGCTTGGAAAGGTACATACCAAAAGGGGAGTTGTACTCAATTATTGGCTTGATGAGGGAAGAGTACAGGGAGGTTATAACTTCTTATTTTTTCTCTGGAGACAATGCCTTTATTTATGAGATGAGCAATATAGAATGCCATTCTTACCACTGTGGAAACATGGTGGTCAAAGGTAATGTGGTTATTAACCTGTGTGCCCAGGTCTCTGACCACCGAGTGTGTACTTAATGTGTTGTTATTGATGTGCTAGTTAGGAAGAGCATCACTCTTACCGAAAGGGATGATAATACATTCTTTACATTGACTTTAACTCATTCCCTCCAGTAGAGCTCTTTTAAGTGTGTACCTTTAACTCCCAGTGGGTGTGGCTTCAGTTTTTTAAAAATTAAGTTATCACCTCACAGTTCTACCAAATACTAAGTGACAGAGCTCATATATGAATACAGTTGTGCTTGCCATCATGTATGCTTCAAGATAAAATATTCTGATACCTTGTGTGTAGCATGGTTTTGGAATTATTAATGCAAGTATGAACAAGTAATATTTGATGCCTAGAGGAGCAGTAGGAGGTAATTGCAGAAACGCCTGGAGATGTCACTCGGCTGTAATGAGTTAAGGCCATAACTTTGGCACCAATCATTTCTTTGTGTAAGACCCTCTTGTAGGAATTTGACATCATTTGGAGATTCTGTGACTGGTCCCAGTTTGCAGTCATCAGCAAATTTTGTCAGCCACAAACCTTTAGATTTTGCTTGTACTTTGGAGAAAACGATTCCAAACAGTAGAGGTCTCAGGACTGATCCCTGTGGAATACCACTGGATACAGATCTGCTGTTGGTGGTTGGTTCCCCTATTTTGGCTATATGGGCTCTAGCCAGTTAGCAACCTGTCTAATGATATAAGGGTTGATACCAAGCTGGGTGAGTTTATCAAAGATGACTGAGTGTGGGATAGAGTCAAATGCCTTGGCTAAGTCTAGGTCGGCTGTATGCCCAGATTTCCCCTCGTGCAGGTCCTTGGTGACTGTCTTGAAGAAGTACAACAGGTGTAAAAGGCATGATCTCCCTTTGGCAAATCCAAACTGAGTAGGTTCAAGTGTTTGGAGATTACCTATATCTTTGCTGATAAGGTCCATGATAATTCATTCCATGGCCTTGCAGATTAGGCTAGTCAGGCTAATAGGTCTTAGTTCTTGGGGTCAGTGGAAGCCTCACCTTTGTTCAAGGGAATAACAGTGGACATTTTCCATTCAGCTGGGATGAAGCCGGTGCTTATACTATGATTTAAAAGAGTACCCAATGGTGTTGCTAATTCTTGTTGGAGCCCATTTAGAGCATAGCCTGGGATGTTATCAGGTCCCATAGATGCTATGTTTTTGGCCTTGGAAAGGGCATTTATGACCTGCTCTTTAGAGATACAAGGTAGGGGACAGGTGGTAAGGATGTCATGGGGTACGTGAGGTGGGGACAGTGGTGTGAAGTTTTCACAGAACCTGTCAGCCAACAGGTTAACTATGTCCACAGCCTCAGTATATGTGGTATAATTAACTAGCAGTTCAGCACAAATCTGGGCCTTTCCTTTTAGGGTAATGATGTAACTAAAGAATGCCTTATGGTAGTCCTTAGTTGAGGAAGCTAATTCAGATTAATAGTTTGCTTTGGAGGACTTCACAAGAAGTTTTATTTGCCTGTGTAAGCTGAGGAGACAGGGCTTCCTGTTTAGGGCTCACTATGTCTTACTCTTAGACAGCAATATCTTCCTCTTATTGTAAAGCCTCTTAATGACATTTGTCCACCAGGCAGGTTTGCTCTTCCATGAGAAGCTTGTTTGTTTTGGTCCTATCAGGTACAGATGAGTCAGTGCAGTTATACAGATGTTTGTATAAAGCAATGGCGTAGAACTCGGCATGGTTGTCAGTTCCATCTGGGGGGGGGGGGTGCAGTGAAGCTATTTATACCATCCTGTAAAAGGTTATAATTTGCTTTGGAGATGTTTTTTTAGTTTAGTTGCTGCTTGCGGGGGGGGGGGGGTCTTGTGTGATAGCTACTTTGAATGAAACTGATTTGTGGTCAGATCTCACCAGGGATAACCTCACAGTGGGGGTGCTACAGTGGTTCCCCCATGATGGTAAGCTCAAGATCCAGGATGTTGGCACCCCTTGAGGGGGTGTCAAACAGCTAGTCCAGGGAAATGGAGTTAATGAAGTCTAGGAACCTTTGGGCAAGTGAGGTTGAGCATGAGTAATTTATGCAGTCAATGGATGGGTAGTTAAAGTCACCCAAAACCATGGTGTTCGGATGTATCTCGATAGACTCAAGTAGATGAAAATAGGCAGACTGGGTGCCCTGATTCATGGAGGGGATCCTACAGGTGGCAATGACTTGAATAGGTGTCCTACCAACAGTTAATTGCACCTGAAGTATCTCCAGGGAATCATACTGTTTAACCAATCTGGAGGTGTATTTATCTTTAGTGAATATTGATACACTGCCTCCTTTAGTTTTCACACATTCAGTTTGTGGTTTGAATGTGTGGACGGAGGTGTAACCTGGTATGGCTAGGGTGCTCTCCACTGCCTTGAACCAGGTCTCCATAACTGCAAAAATGTCTGCATCTTCCAAGTTGAGGACTGCTTCCAGTGAGTGCAGTTTCATGTTAAGGCTCCTAGCATTTAACAGCATAAGTTTGAGGTTATTTTTAGATGGAGTTTTTATTTTGGGAATTTTGTCCTTGAGACACTGCCTAAAAAAGGCACTATATGGGTGACAAGAGCCTTAGCCATTAGCCAAACTCCTAGGGGTGAATGATGAAGACCATCTCTGGCAAAGCATCGAGGTCTGTTGATCATAAAATCCAAGGGTGACAGATACTGGATACCCTTAGAATGACACAAGAAACAAAGCCAATTATTGAAGTCAATTGTTTTCTGTTTGAATTGAGGCATCATCCTAAGTAAAGGTAAAATGCTGTTCAAGGCTAGGGGTATACCTAATTGAGACACATAGTCCGAGAGCTCAATCATGTCTTTTGCTTCATAGAGTCCAGAGAGGTATGTCTCAAGTCATTCACACCAACATGGACTATGATGGAGTCATAACAGTACCTGTTGTTGAGAGAATTGAGTGCATGCATGATGTGATGTGATGTATCCTGGAACCTAACATACAGATGACCATGACCTTTTCCTTATCCAGCCTGGTGAGAGGACATCAGTGTGTCTCACGACAGAATCACTTATGACTAATATGCTTGGTTTTGTGTTTTGCCTTAAGGGCTTGACAGGTGACACTGGTGCATGAACTATTATGTGTATTGTGTTCTGCAGAGGAAGTTTTATGTGTAGCGTGCTTATGTTTGCATTTGCGAGGTCTCTGGTATTTAGTATGTTTCTGGTGAGGACGTCCGAATATGTAGGCATGTGTGATGTGGATTTGGTGGACTAGGAGGTGAGGTGTGCATGATGACAACCCTGCCATTGTCTTGCATATTGACTGGTGTGTGAGAAAGCATGGATTCAAGGTTCTTTCTTAATATAGTTGCATCTCTCACATTCTGAATTTGTGTGGACTAAGAGTAGAGGGTTGTCGGTGAACATGAGGCAGTTGCTATACTGCCTCAGGATGCCCATATTGACCAGTCTGGCTGGATAAACTATGGGAAATTGTCCATACATAGTGTTAGGTAAATTAATATAGTTAGTAAAAGAAGTTACACTTAGGAATGGCTAGTGGGTGACATGTGTGTTGGTAGCTCTGAGGCTAGGCTTAGTGTTCCACCTGACAGTAGAGCAGAGCCACAAAAAAACACTGCAGGACCACAAGCAAAGTACTAAGGGAAAATTTAACAAGCAACATGTTTGTGTCTATAACCACCAATGGTTATTCATATGTGTAAGTAGTTTTATACTGTTCATTTTTTATATAAAGTAAAATGAAACATCAGTAAGAAAAGTTTGGGCTTAGCTGGATTAGTAACCAGGCTCACCTATACTATAACTCTTAATTTACAATTGCTGCCATGGGAAAGTACAGTTGTGTAAAATCTTACCATAATGGTAGATGTCATTGCCTTCACTGCTGCAGTATTTTTAACATTCAGGATTCCCTGCCATGGAAGCCCATCTTCCGGCCAGTATACCAAAGGCTTTCTGTTACATTTAAAGGTATGCCTGAACGTCACTCAAATGTTCTTTGCAGACCATAGGGCATAAAGGTGACATTCATGCTTACCATAAACAGAACTGATTGCCCCAGTAAGAACACTAGTCCAAGGAACCCAAGAGGTAAGCTGTACATCCAGGAAGGAAAGTACTAGGGGGATGGAAGGAGGGAGAGAATATTGCAGCAGTGAAGGCAAAGATATCTACCGTTGTGGTAAGATGTTACACAACTGTACTATGTCCTTACATTCAGTGTTGCAGTATCCTTAGCATTCAGAAGAGTGTCAAAGCTCAATGGGAAACTTGGGAGAGGGAAAAATGAGAAGAAGAAGAGTCCCATAAGAAGCCTTGGAGTATTGCAGTAGAAAAACCGGCCCTAGTTCTAGAGATACCATCCAAATTGTAGTGTTTAGTAAAGGTATGCACAGAAGACCAGGTAGCAGCTACAAGAACAGAATGAGCATCTAAGTCCTTGAAAAAAGCACCGGAAGAAACCACCACTCTAGTAGAATGAACATTGACTGAAGAAGGAAGGCTCTTGTCATGAAAGGTGTAACAAAAGGAAATAGCCTTAGAAATCCAAGAAGAAATAGTTTGCTTGGATACAGCTAGACCAAAAGACCTAGGATGAAAAGAAACAAACAACTGATCAGATTTTTGAATAGCCGTAGTCTGATCCAAATAAATTCTGAGTTGCCTATGCACATCCAAAGTATGCAGCACCCTCCTACTGTCAGACTGTGGAGATGGGAAAAAAGTAGGTAGATTAATAGACTGATTAAGGGAAAGCTCGTTAACCACCTTAGGCATAAATGAGGGATTAGTGTGTAAGGACAACTTTTCCGCATTAAAATCAAAAAAGGAGGACAAGCAATAAGGATCTGCAACTCAGATACCCATGTAGCAGAAGAAAGAGCTAACAACAGAATAGATGAACAGAAAGAGCAGGCTCAAAAGGAGCCTGAGTCAACTTCTCCAAAACAAAGTTAAGATCCCAGGGAGGCAGAACAGGCTTCCTGCAAGGGTCTAATACTAAGGTCCCATTTGAGAAATTCTTTAACCTTGTATCTAGAAGCTAAAGGAGGAGATAAAGGCAGATAGGCAGAGATGGCTGATAAGTGGGCATTAATAGAAGAATAGGCCAAACCAGCATCGAGCAACTCACACAGATACGAATGAGCAAAAGGAACATCCACAGTAAGTGGGTTCAGGTTATGAGACAGACACCAAATAGAAAACCTCTTTGATTTGGATAAGTAGGATTTCCTAGTAGTAGCTTTCCTGGCCTCCTGCAGGACTTGCAGCACATCCTCAGAAAAAGGTCATCATCATCATCATCAACATCAGACCTCTTTTTCCCATTTTTTCTACATGGGGTCGGGGTATTGTGTTAATTGTCACCAACTCACTCAATTCAGTGCCACACTCCTGCCTTCCTCAACACTCATTGCCTGTTGCCGATCTTCTTTCACACAATCCATCCACCTCTTTGCTGGATGCCCTCATTTCCTCTTACCTTCTTCCTGTCTGTCCCCAATCCTCCCCACCAGATTGTCTTCTGCTTTTCTACACATGTGCCCAAACCATGGTAATCTGTTCTCCTTGATCATTCCTGCAATTTGAGCTACTTTGGCTTCTGCTCTTATGTCCTCATTTCTTCATCTGTCCCACAGTGTGCATTATACCACCTTTCTCAGGCACTTCATTTTCATCACCTCTATCTACTTCAACTGTTCTGCCTTTACTGTCCAGGTTGCTGTACCATACAGTAGTACTAGTCACACCACTGTCTTGTACACCTTACCTTTCAGCTTCTTTGGCATTCTTCTGTCATAGACTACACCTGATACTCTATGCCATTTGGGTGCAGCCCCTCAGATTCTAGCTTTGACCTCTTCATTCAGACTACCCTTCTCCTCAACTACCCCTCCTAGATACTTGAAGCTGTTTACCTGTTCCACTATCTTCCCTTCTATTTCTATTCTCAACTTCTTCTGATTTCCCCAATTTGCTGCCATTACCACCATCTTATCTGTGCTTAGTTGCATCCCATGTGCCTTCAGATTTGCATTCCATTCTCCTATCATTTGCTGAAATTCTAGCTCAGAGTCTGCCTCTACTGCCACATCGTCTGCATACAGCAGCTTTGTTGATCCATCCCCTCCAACCGGTTTGCTAATGTAGTCCATCAAGTATGAACAGCAGTGGGCTCAGAGCTGAAGCCTGATGAACACCCACTTCCACTGGGAACCCCTCTGTGAGGCCAAACACTGTTCGTACTTGAGTCATTGGGTCCTTGTACATAGCCTGCACCAATTCTACCAATCTTTCTGGGACTTCAAACCACCGGAGTACTGCCCAGATCAGCTTTCTTGGGACCTTACATATGCTTTCTTCAAGTCTAGGAACCCCCAGTTGGACTCTCTCCTCATATCTAGCGTCTTCTCAAGTATCTGTCTCAATGCAAACATCAGATCATTTGTGCAGCATCCTGATCTGAATCCAAACTGCTCATCTCCCATCTTACATTCTACTACTCTGCGTATCCAGTTATCAGTCACCTTCTCCAGAACTTTCATGCAATGTAATATGAGTTTGATGCCTCTGTACTGCCTACAGTTATGGATGTCCCCTTTGTTCTTGTACACTGGCACAAGTATGCTTATTCTCCAGTCATCTGGGATATGCCTTTCTCTCCACACTGCTATTAGTACCGTCAGGAGCTATTTCTCCCCTATCTCACCCAACATCTTTTTCATAACTGCTGTGACCTCATCTGAGTCTGCTGCTTTCCCTGACTTCATCTTCCTTAGTGCTGTTCTCTTCTAGGATGGGCTCCTCTTCTGAGCCTGCTGCTTTCCCTGACTTTATCTTCCTTAGTTCTGTTCTTACTTCTTCTAGGGTGGGCTCCTCTTCTTCTCTTACTGTAGGCTGTTTCTGAGGCAGTACAGCTTTTGTGGAGTTTTCTTCATTCATAAGCTGCTGGAAATACTCCTTCCATCTGCCTTTGATGTCCTCTGGACTGGTGAGCAGGTTGTTGCTGGCATCCCTTATGAAGGGTGTCTGACTATCTTCTTTATCTTTCGTCTTCGTCTTGCAACCTGATATAGTTACTTTGTGCCCCTTACTGAGTCACTTTCCAAAAGTTGGTACAGTGTCTCTGATGCCCTATTCTTTGCTATTGCAACTTCTTTCTTAGCTTCTTTGTTAGCCAACCAGTAGTTCTTCGTAGCCTGGTCAGTCTTTTCCATCTCCCATTTCTTCCTGCACTCCTTCTTTCTTTTGATGACTTCCTAGACTTCTGCATCCCACCACCAGCTTTCCTTATGTACCTTATTTCCACACATGGCTCAGCCATATATCTTTTCTGTAGTACTAACACATACTGTTTTTAGGAGCTGCCATTCTTCTTCAACTCCACGTATTTCCTCCTCTTTTTCGGGTGCTAGAGCCTTGAGTAATTCCTTGAACTGTTGTACTTTCTCTCAACTTCCCGGTTTCAGCCAGGTCTCTGTTGACCTTGGAGCCTTCTCTGACCACTGCTAGTAGCTGATTCTGGCAACTAGTGGTTTATGCTGTGGGCTGACTTTTTCACTGGGGATGACTTTGCAATCATGGATTCTACCCTGGTGCCTTTTCCTTACTAGGAGGAAGTCTACCTGAGTGGTATGTTGACAACTCTTGTATGCGATCTTGTGACTGTCTCTCTTTCTGAACCATGTGTTGGCTACTATCAAGCCATTTGCCAGACAGAAGTCTAGAATGGCTTCTCTTTCTTTATTCCTGTTGCCCCACACGTGTGCCCAGACAGTCCTCATAGCCTGTTCTGGACCCCTGCCATAAACGAGCTATAGAATAGAAGGAGGAAACTTGTACAGAAAAGAGTAAAATCCCAAGAAGCAAGACATCCCTGATCAGTATCAGCAAGAAACTACGATCCCTCATAAAATTGTACAAGGCGAGCTTTGAAAGGAAACTTGCCAAGGACTAAAAAGATAACCACAAGGCATTCTTTAGCTATGTCAAGAATCTAAGTGGCAATGCTCAGATCTGCTCGGAGCTAGTGCAGAATGGCCCAAAATACACTGAACGAACCGATATTGCCAACATCCTGGCAGACAGGTTCAGTGAAAACATCACCCCTCTCTTACCCCCAAAAGGGCCCATAACCATACCAGAAGAACGTAGAGCCCCTGAAATCACAGACACTCAGGTTAAAATAGCCCTCTCCAAAGCCAAAAACACAGCATCAATGGGACCGGACGGTGTCCCAGGCTGTGTCCTACATGAGCTCAAAGATGAACTAACCCCTCAACTAAACACACTGTTCAAACTCAGCCTCTCCACAGGCTACGAACCCATAGAGTGGTGCACAGCAATGGTTTTTCTGCTCCACAAAGGTGGAGCCACAACAGAACCCTGGAACTATCTCCCTATAAGCCTGACTAGCTTGGTCTGCAAGGCTATGGAATGCATCATCATGGAACTAATTAACAGAGACATTGGGAACCTCCAAACACTTGACCCTACCCAGTTCGATTTTGTTAAGGGCAGATCATGCTTTCTAAACCTTGTGGACTTCTTTTAGACAGTTACCAAGGCTATAGATGAGGGAAAGGTGGCACACACAGCCTACATACACCTTGCAAAGGCCGTTGACACCATTCCCCATTCTAGTATTATAGACAAGCTCACAAGCCTGAACATAAAGCCCTATGTCACAAGATGGGTTGCCAATTGGCTCATGGACAGAACCCACATGGTGAGAGTTGCAGGAGCTAGGTCTGACTCTAAACCGGTTACAAGTGGTATTCCCCAGGGCTCAGTCCTAGGACAACTCCTGCTCGGCATATACTTCTCAGAGGTACAGACAAGCACAGGAGGACTATAGCTGACCAAGTTCGCAGACGACTGCAAACTAGGGGCTATAATTGACTCACCAGCTGACACAGACATTCTCCCAAAGGGTCTCACTGAGATGGATACCTGGTGTCAAAATCATGGCATCAAGCTAAATGCCAAAAAGTGCATAGTTATTCCCTTTGGAAATAACAAAGTACCCACAAACTACCACATAGGTGGTAGTCCCCTAAATACAGAAAACATAATAAGGGATCTGGGGACGCAAGTAGATAGTAATCTCATCTTTGATAATCACATTGCCAAAGTGGTTAGAAAATTCTTCTATCTGGCCCACCTAATCACAAAAGGGTTTGCATCCAGATCAAAAGAGGTCATTGTGCCCCTCTACTCATCACGCATCAGACCCATCATAGAGTACAACGCTCCATTTGAGATGTACCTTACAAGACATCTGCAACAGCTGGAAAGAAAACAGAAGTAACTCACCAAGAGGATCACTAGCCTCAAACAGATGCCCTATGCAGCTCGACTGAAGAAACTCCAGCTGTACTCGGTTGCATACCACCTGCTCAGAGGTGATCTCTGCCTGACATACAAGGCCATGTCCAACCCAGAATTGATGGACATGCTCCACCTTATCCCCTTGAGCCACATGCTCTAGGGATCTAAACCTCACCACAAAAATAAATAGGACATGCTGGAGGGATAGGTTCCTGTCCCAGAGACTTCCCATGCTTTGGAACAAGATTACAATCTACATTAGGCAGAACTCCTCACTAGCACTCTTCAAGAGAAACCTTGACGAGTGGATGGGAAACAGAATGTTTACCCTGGGGATCACTTCAGTGGCTCTGCTGGACAGAGGCACAGAGAACTAATCTAAGGGGGTGGCAAAAGCCAACACATTCTGGCTAGGCTTATAAATGCCTTCGGGCAGATAGCCTAGTACCTATCTATGAACCTATAATATGTGCATTCAAGTCACTCATTATCAACAACAATTCATTTGTCCTGCTTTATCTAGTAGGTCATGCAACTGCTGTCTAAATGCACTCTTTTCCTCACTATCATATCCCTGCTGTGGGGCATAGGCTGAGATTATGAATACTGCCCTCTCATTACACTGGAGTCTGACTGTCATGAGTCTGTCATTAATTCTGATGATATCCCATACTGCCTTCTGAAGCCTCTCTCTCACCACAATTCCTTCACGATTTGTAGCCTGCCTTCCACCTGAGTAGTAGACTCTGGACAAAGGCAAGTGGTTTTGCTGCACTGCCCTTCCATCTCATCTCTTGGATACATAGGATGTCCAGCCTCCTCCATATCATCATGTCATCCACTTCCAAGCTGCATCCTGTCAGTGAACCTACATTAAGCGTAGCAATTCTCAGTTCATGTTTGGCAGGTTGGTTAGTTTTACGTCCAGCTTTTGCTCAACAGAGCTATCCCAGGTAACCCAGGCGGGGTAACTGGACACTGGCCGGCCAGTAGCTTATTGACCCAGGGCTGCTGAGTATTATGGTGGGCACGCAATGGCCAATAGGGACAAATATACCCCTCCCACCATTAGCATTGGTCCCTGGCGTGGGAGAGAGTAGGCCAGGTCCTCAACCCACTTTTCACTTATCACTGGTAACTACCCATGCCCATTTTTGGTGACATTAGTCAACATGACCAAATCACCTAGAGCCATATTTTACACCATTGAGTGGCTAGCCCTGCCACAGCACACAGTCTGTGATCCATGTTCTCCTATCTTGAGGATACTGTGCACCACAGCAGATGCCCAAAGTGGTGCACCATATAGAGTCTGTGCTGCTGCCCACAGCTCCATTGGTGAGTTTGAGATGGAAACACAGCATGTTTTTCAGACATGGGAAACCCCATGGAGACACAGGGAGAACATGCAGACTCCAAACAGGCATTTGTCGGAGGTCAGGATCAAACCTTGTACCTTGTGCGTGGGAGGCAAAAACCTTAACCACTAAGCCATCTGGTCTGACAGAAAATGGTGTCTATGAGGAATCAAAATCTTATCACCCACAATGTCAGTTGAAGCATGGAAAGGTGGGGATGGATGAGAGACCCCTTGTCTTGTATGAGTAGATCCACCTTGTGATGTAACTTGTAATGATTGTCCCTGGCTAGATGCAGAGATAGAGGGAAATAGTGCTGTCATGGCCAAAAGGAAGTCACCAATAAGATTTTGGAAGCATCCTATTGAATTTTGAACAAGACTTTTGGAATGAGAGGAAGGGAAGAGAATGCATAAGGAAACATCCCCTTCCAAGAGAATGAGAGGGCATCCACCTTCCATACCAGAGGACCTGGGAATCTGGCACAAAACAGAGGAAGTTGTCTCTTCAGAGAGGAGGCAAAAAGATCCACTTGAGGAGTACCCCACTGGTGAATAATGTCCAGAAACACATCACTGTGAAGCATGCATTCATGGAACTGAGTTAAGGACTTGCTCAGAGTGGCTGCCACAATGTTCTGACCAGAAAGAATATAAACTGCCTGAAGAGTCACTGGATACTTGACAGCAAGATCCCATATCAGAAAATCAGAAATGCCAACCAGCAAAGAAGGTAGGATCTCATTCCTCCCTGTTTGTTGATATACCATATCACTGTGATATTGTCTGTGAAGACCTTGTAGGAGGCCCTGGAGAGAAAAGAGGATGAAAGGCCTGAAAGGCCAGCAGAAGAGCTCTCATCCCTTTGGCACTGATGTGGTCCCTTTTTTAGTGAGGCAGACACACCCCCTGTACTTTTAGGGAGCCAAAAGTTGCCTCCCAACATCTGAAGAATATGTGAACAATTCCTGAGAAGGAAGAGGGGGATGAAATGGGATCCCTGGGTTCATAGACAACTGCTGTATCCACCAGTGAAGTTCCTGTCTGAGACAAGGAAGAATAGGAACTACAAAGTCTAGAGAATGTGCAAGTTGAAGCCACACTGACTTCAGAAGCCACTGAAACTTTTTCATGTGAAGTTTGGACAGAAGGAGCATCAGAATGGTGGATGCCATGAAACACAGAGCTCTCAGAAATTCCCTGGTGGTAATGGAAGCCAGAGGGAGAAGACTGTGAAAGAAAGAAATGAGAGTTAAGGCTTTCAGAGGGAGCAGGGATGCAATCGTATGCACCGACTGAATCCTGCAAGCCAGAAAACATGATCCTGAGGAGTCAGAGAAGACTTTGTAAAATGTACTGGGAACCCCAGGCTCTGAAGAAGGGAAATGGCAAAATGAAGACTTTGCAAAAGAGCCTCAGAAAGGATGTCTGAATCAACAGATCGTCTAAGTAAGGAAATATATAGATGCCATGAAGTCTGTAAAAAGCAATCACAGGAACAAGGCATTTGTGAACACCCTTGGGGCAGTAGAAAGGCTAAAGGGAAAAGCAGAAAACTGAAAATGCCAGGAAGAGACAGAGAAACATGAAAACTTCCTGAAAAGAGGATGGATTGGAATATGGAGATAAGCATCCTTGAGATTGAGATACACTATATAGGCTGGAGGGAGCAGGACAGGATACAGAATCTGAAGAGACAACATCTGAAAGGGAGGCAATTTAAAAAAAAATGTTTAGAATAGGTCTCGAAGTGCCCTCTTTTCTTGGCACTAGAAACAGTTTAGAGTAGAACCCTTTCCCCTTTCGGACACAGGCACCTCTTGAATAGTACCCTGAGTCAAGAGAGTTTGAAGAACTTCTGGGAAAAAGGGAAGATGTTTCTGAGGAGGCTGAGAAATGCCCATAAAAGAAGGGCAGGATTTCTGCACCATGAAATATTCCTGATGAATGAGTGACAGAACCCAAGCATCTTGAGTGATCTGAAGCCAAGCAGGAAGAGAAAAAGAAAGGAGAACAGAAAGGAGAATGTGGCTGGGAGGAGATGGATAGTCATACAGCACCTGGTGTGTCTGGAAAGGATGGATTTAGAAACCCAGAAAACTGAGTAGCCTTAGCAGGAGGAGCCTGTTTACCATTCTTCTTACCTTTAGTAGAAGAGCAGAAGTGTCTACAATCAAAGACAGGCTTACTGGGATAGTTTCTCTGAAATGTATGCACAGGAGGAAAAAAATGCTTTAGCTCCTGTAAAGCCTTAGCCTTATCATGATGTTTATATATGCTTGACCTGCTTACTAGTGCCTTATTCATTATGACACTGACACTTCACTCCAGTTAACTTTTAATTGATATTTTGCAGGTTATACAGCAGACAGATGTTGCAATATGTTCATGTACAGATTACAAATGGTAAATGGTATGTGATACAGTGGGATTTGGTACGGGAATGTCTGTTCATTAAGTGGTTGCTCTAACCAATACACTATTGCTGTGCTGCTTCATTTGCATATATACCCATATACCCATGGCTCCTGGTTCCCCAAACACACACCTCGATGCCTCCCTAACACTGCAGTCATCCATTCTCCAGTCGGATTTGCAGTGTATTCACACCACTACACATTGGCCACTCCCTACTCCTATAGATCCATCCCATCAGTTGACTCACTCCATGTATCCTCAGAACTCCCAAACGTTTTGTCCACAAACATTGGTGACATGAGTGAACAAAAGAATACTATACGCAATTTTTGGGTTGTCCTACATGAGACACGCATGTGTTTATGTCAAGATTAGACTCTATACTTCATTACATCCTTACTCCCATTAACATGACACTACAATAAATTAACAAGTATGACTATGTGGTAATGCATACGTTACACACGAGAGCCTAATTATGTACGTGTCCAGCGTATTTCTTTTACAGATAGACCGGTTTAGTAATTGGCATTGCCATAGCAGGCAGATCACAGGAATGATTCCATTAGTGGGAAAGTCCTCACATTTGATAATTTTCAGCATAGCACTGACTTCGGACATTGTACACATTTCTGCGTTTTAGCGGTTTCATCCCGTCCCTCTTCTGCACAACCTATTATTCTATCTACTGTCGAGGTTTGTAAGGGCACATTCATGTTATTTATGTTTGCAAACTGAATGAATGTATTACAGAGAATGTACTTCTAAATACTAATGTCTGCATGTGTGTATGCATATATACTTATAACAAACTCGCTGACCTCCATGGGGTGGTCCAATTAGAACCAGCCCATCCAACTCTGGCATGCCTGGCTCCATAATTTCATATCCATAGTTCCTCCACCCCACCCGTGTTCAAAATACATGCATACCATCAATTCTCCACTTGTTATCGCAGCCATTACACACCTCCACACATTGCCCTCTCCTAAGCGTTATGGGCCCTACATGTATGTTGTCCCAACCTATGTATTCTCAGGATCTCCCACCATTTAGTCCTTGAACATACCTGCCCTTGCTTGTGTAATGGTCGGTTGGCCAATCATCCTATCAATTTTTGGGTAGTCCCACTAGGGACTACCCTCTGTGTGTAAAGTAGACTTAGCAAATCAACAATGTTACTCCCACTGGTAATATCCTGCCTGTGGTGTGAGTAGCAGTGCTTTACTCACTCCTGCCCAGCTGGATATGACATACGCTGACAGCGCTATATAATACTGGGATTGCTGTTGATTCCCTTCTCATTCCTTTTGTATGCTTTATTGTTACGTTGTTCTCATATATATATATATATATATATATATATATATATATATATATATATTATAGTATATATCTGTATATCCTTATATACATTTCCTATGCTGGGCACTGCTTAGACCCGTGCAAGTGCACTCGGACTTGCTTACTGGTACTTATATGTGTTTACTGCTGCTTATTTGTGCTTACACCTGCTTACTAGTACGTTATTCATTATGACAGTGCCACTTTGCTTGAATGATATTTAAGTTAAATATCTCATGCGATACTCTTATGTCGGTTTTACTGCATAACGGCATTCATTCCACATGGGAAATGATATGTGCTATTGTTAAGCTTAAACCGTGAATGCCTGTTTGTTAGGCGGATGCTCTAAACACTACACTATTGACACTTACGTTGATTCCGCATGTTTTTATGTATTTGAATGAATATGATGTGTAAGCTATGCTCAGCAGAGGGCAGCGATGCGCAGACATGCTGTGCTTTGCTTACACCTTCGATACTGCAGCAATTCGAATGTATAATAGGGACACAGGGACAGGGAATCTAATTGTGAAAGTTCTAGGGACAGGGCTCTACATTCAACTACATGCTTGTGTATTTACTACTTCAATTTTATTTCACTGTTCGTGGACACTTTTGTATGTGTAGCATACATTTCGGTATCCACGGACACTGACTTACTATTAGGGGCGGGCTCTACAAGTAGGCATAGTAGGTTTTGCAAGCATCGGGGCATGTTTACGCCTTCGTAGAGCACTTGTACATGCCCCCTGCAGTCACACACACTTTCTGTGCATGTCGAGGGTGTGGCGGCGTGCCCTCATACATATTCATATGGCGCTGCAGTGCCATCTGTAGTGAGGACACGGAGCAAGGCTAAAACCATCCTTGCACCGAGCTTCTTGAATCCCGGGATTGATTACTATAATTATTTGTTTTTTCAGATGTCTTAGCTTTTGGATCTTATTGACTTTCTGTAATCTATTTTTTCATTAATTTTAATATGCCTATTCATCTCTATTAAATCAATAAAGTTTCCCTTAAATCATTTTCTTCTAATGTGAAGGCACATTTTTTGTTCTTTGTTTCCTGTGGGCATTCTACAGAAAGTGCCAGAGCATCTTCCTGTGACATATTCTCTTCAGGTGCATCCTGTGTCATCTGCTGCTCTTTCATAATGGAACTCGCTGGCATCTCTGTCCACAACACTGACTGCATCACAGTTTATCACTGTTCACTGCTCCTTCCCTTGCTGTGCAAAGCTCAGTTTTTGTACAAGTTTCCTACAGAAGGCACTAGAGTACCTTCATGTGACAAGTGATCAGATGCTTTCCATTTCCTCTGTTTTCCTTAATTTGGAGACTCATTGTTCCATCATGCTGTGATATTACAAGAGTTGGATTTTCTACATTAAGTCCTTCACTTTGCAGGTTATCCATATCTTTAGTTTCTATTTATTTAATTTCTCCATTACTGATCCTCTTTTCTTCTTACCCCTTTGTTTTCTTATTTTTGTAATGAGAAACTTTCCATATCCAGATGCCTTTGTCTATATTTCTCTTCAAATATCTTTGTTGCTGCTTTTTTGTGTTGATTATTTTTTCTTTCTCCTTTGCATAAATATTGCACCATATTAATTCTCTTCTTTCTCATGTCAGTATTTCTTCTTCAGATGTCTCCCACTCCACCTCTTTCTCTTTACTTTGGTGAATCATTGTCCCATCATGCCGTGACATAACCTGTGTTAGATTTTCTACACTTGTTTGAGTCTTTTGGCTTTTCCCGGTTAGGGGTCGCCACAGCGGAACTCCGGCCCGCTAATCATTGGCAGTAGAATTTTACATGCTGGCTTGCCAGGCCTAACGCACATCCTTCAACGAAGGAACACCCATTCATGCATGTCACCACACAGAAGACGCTCTAACTGAGAATCGACTGGGCAATGTCTAACTATGAGGCGACAACGCTACCGCAGCACCACCACCGCAGTCTATTACCCTTCAATTTGCAAGTTTTCTATAACTTCTATTTCTTCGACTTCTGCTTTACTGATCTTATCTTCTAAATTTGCCCTCTGTGAGCTTATTTATTTATTTATTTATTTATTTTTGTATTGTCAAATTTTCCATATCTGGGTGCCTCCACCTAATACTTTTCTTCAAATATCCTTGGATCAGTTTTTTTTTTTTTTTCTTTTTTTTTGTATTAATAAGTTTGGCTTTCTCCTTTTCATAAATATTTTACCATAACAGGTCTCTCTTTCTTTCCCTTGTCCATGGTTCTTTTTTATACCTTTCAAAAATCTCTAGGTTTTGTTCTTTATATTTTCACACTTCCTCAATCACTTCTTTTTCCAAATAGCCTAAATTTTCTTGGTCTATATACTATTTTTCATGGGTCTGTTGTATTAAGGAACACAAATGATGGTTTTGACAGTTTTTTTTGCAAAAGTATTTTTCCCACTAATTTCTCTCTTAATCTATTTGACTATTTCCTATCTGGGAATTGTGGGCTTCCTGCATAATAACAATGTTTTTCTTACCCTCAATAGTTCACTATTGGCCGATCAGATTTTGTAATGTTTGTGGACCACTAAAGCCTTCTTCACAGAGGGGGAATCTTCCCCTTTAGCCTGGCCTACCCCATTGTATAAATGTTGCCATGTCTGGAGGGTTCTACACTGTCATTTCTTTCCAATCCTGGCACCATTATGCATACCAGGATTGGACACTTTCTTATCCTGGGACTTGTACACCCAGCTGTCTTTTTTATTTTTTAACCTACTTCTGTCCATGATATATGCTATATAAAATACAGTCAATATAGCAATGTTGTGATGAGATTTTGTAAAAACAGGGTACACCTCATGAAGGTACTCACCGAGACTTGTGGATGAACTCAATTCTAGAAATACTACTCTCTCTTAGATGCTGATTTTATCATCTCTTCATTTGGACCCCTTACAGTAAATATCAGCTCATGTTAAAGTACTTATCCACCATATGCTAGCAACTGCCCATGTTACCACAAATGTCTTCTACTTTTGTCATACCATTTTGCATTGTAAGCTATGTCCTGCATAGTTTCTAACCATGCCCATGCCTACATAATCTTTTTTTGTCCATGTCCTACATGACATACCCACACAGGCACATTCAGACACACTTTTCTTGTCCTTTGATGACCAACAACTCATTACTGATGATACCATTCCCTGAAGACATTGATAATATGCCCTGTATGCACATTTTCCAACAGGACTATATGCTATTCTATTCTGTGCAAAGTTATCATTATGGCCCTTGGCATCACATCACACCTAGCAGATGTTTAGTCTGTCTCTGGATACCTGTAATTCTCAAAGTTAGACACAGATGTGATAATAATGCTTTTGCTTTCACTCTCTGTCTTTCTTTGTTGTAATCCTTCTTTTATATTTTAATTTTATATTTATTGTTTTATGTTTCTCCATTTTTGTGGCTGTTTTAGGCCACAGTTGTGCCTGTATTGTGGAAGTGATCACAGCTCTGTTGTCCTGACATATCTTCTCCTTCTGGCTCATCTTCTGCCTCTGAGGCCTGCCTCTCCATCAGAAGACATTGATCCTGTGACCAGGGCTTGTGATTTGCAGTACAGAATCAGGGGAGGTGTTGTCACTCCCTCAGGTGACCCTACAATTAGGTCATATTATGTTCCTATCAGGAGATGGTGGAGGTGATGGTGGAGTTTGATAGTTGGTAGCTTGAAACTGGTATTGGGCACCTGAAGGCTGTCACTATGACTATCAAGGTCACACACTGCCAGTCCCTATTCATTAATACACTTAGAAGGGAACTTACTGTGATCATCGTACTGTAATTTGCAACAGTTCACAATGTTGTACCTTTGGATATGCATCCTTGTTTGCATGCAACATGACCACTACTGCTGTTCAAGAGTTTTCCAGGCACACTCATGTCACACTTTTCTGTTCACTGGCACTGTCAATTACATTGATACTTTTTGAATTAGCTGAGAGTTGAGGAGCTAAATGCCTCCTCATTAATTGATCCATGTGCAACTAGCAACGGACAAAACTGCAATCCAAATTGTAGCTTGCTACAGATCACCCACCATGGCCCAGGACCCACATTCCGCATTTCTGTAGACAATGGGAAATATGAAGGTCCTACCAAACACCCTAATACTGGGTGATTTCAATTACCCAAACATAAACTGGGAGAACTACTCAAGTACTAACTCCCTTGCCCAATGCTTCCTAGAATTTATAAACTCAAATGCCCTGGATCAATCAACACCCCCACCAGAGGGAACAGCATATTGGACCTGGTCATCACCAACATGGGCAACCGGTGTTCCACACCAGAGGTCAACCCCTCACTGGTTAGATCAGACCATAGATTAATCACTCTGGATATCCACATTCCGCCCCCACCCCCAATCATGGAAACCACCATGAAAAACTTTTCAAAAGCAAACTTCACGTTACTTAAGACCGAGGTGGAAAGGTTCACAGCCCCATGCTAAAGGACAATGCTGCCCAAGCTGCTGAATCCTTTACAAAGGCACTCTATGAGAATCTGCAGGAATGCATGGATCATGCTATCCCAAGTAAAACCAAGACTCACTCCTCCAAGAAAAGGAAACCAGTCTGGTGGACCCCTGCCATAAGCAAGCTGTACAACAGAAGGAGGAAACTAGTACAGAAAAGAGTAAAATCCCAAGAAGGAAAGACATCCCTGATCAGTATCAGCAAGAAACTATGATCCCTCATTAAATCATCCAAGGCTAGCTTTGAAAGAAAAATTGCCAATGACTCTAAAGATAAACACAAAGCATTCTTTAGCTATGTCAAGAACCTAAGCGGAAACTCTCAGATCTGCTCTGAGTTAGTGCAGAATGACCCCAAATACACTGAACTGACTGATATTGCCAACATTCTGGCAGATAGGTTTAGTGAAAACTTCACCCCCCTCTCAACCCCTAAAGGGCCCATAATCATACCAGAAGAATGTAGTGCCCCATCAGTCACTGACACACAGTTTAAAACAGCCCTATCCAAAGCCAAAAACACAGCTTCAATGGGACCAGACAGTGTCCCAGGCTGTGTCTTACAAGAGCTCCAAAATTAACTAACCCCTCACCTAAACATACTGTTCAAACTCAGCCTCTCTATAGGCTACATACCCACAGAGTGGCACACAGCAACAGTTATCCCACTCCACAAAGGTGGAGCCACAATGGACCATGGGAACTATTGCCCTATAAGCCTGACTAGCCTGGTCTGCAAGGCTATGGAACGCATCATCATGGAACTCATTAACAGAGACATTGGGAACCTCCAAACCTTGGACCCTACCCAGTTTGGCTTTGTTAAGGGCAGATCATGCCTCATAAACCTGGTGGACTTCTTTGAGATGGTTACCAAGGTATCAGATGAGGAAAAGGAGATCCACACAGCCTACCTAGACTTTGTAAAGGCTTTTGACACCATTCCCCATTCTAGTATTATAGACAAGCTCACCAGCTTGAACATAAACCCCTACATCATGAGATGGGTTGCCAACTGGCTCATGGATAGAATCCACATGGTGAGAGTTGCAGGCTCTACGTCTAACTCTAAACTGGTTACAAGTGACATCCCCAGGGCTCAGTCCTAGGACCCCTCCTGTTCGGTATATACTTCTTTGAGGTACAGGCAAGCATAGGAAACTATGGCTGACCAAGTTCACAGACGACTGCAAACTTGGGGCAATAATTGATTCTCCGGCCTATACAGACACCTTCCAGATGGGTCTCACTGAGACAGCTACCTGGTGTCAAAATCATGGCCTCAAGCTAAATGCAAAAAAGTGCATAGTCATCCCCTTTGGAAAAAACAAAGTACCCGTGAAATACCATATAGGTGGTAGTCCCCTAAATACAGAAAATGTAATAAGGGATCTGGGGACCCAAGTAGATAGTAATCTCTCCTTTGATAATCATTTTGCCAAGGTGGGTAGAAAATCCTTCTATGTGGCCCACCTAATCACAAAAGGGTTCGCATCTAGAACAAAAGAGGTTAATGTGCCCCTCTACTCATCATTCATTAGACCAGTCATAGAGTACAATGCCCCATTTGGGATGTACCTTACAAGACACCTGCAACAGCTGGAAAGACCACAAAAGTACCTCACCAAGAGGATTACTGGCCTCAAATAGATGCCCTATGCAGCCCGACTCAAGAAACTCCAGCTGTACTCGGTTGCATAACGCTTACTCAGAGGTGATCTCTGCCTGACATACAAGGCCATGTCCAACCCAGAATTGATGGACATGCTCCACCTAAAAAAAAAACATATCCCGGAGAGCCATGCGGTCTAGAGATATAAACCTCACCACTACGATAAATAAGTCATGCTGGAGGGATAGATTCCTGTCCCAGAGAATCCCCATTATTTGGAACAGGATTCCAATATACATCAGGGAGAGTCTCTCACTAACACTCTTCAAGAGAAACCTTGACGGGTGGATGAGAAACAGAAAATTTACCCCGGGGATCACTGCAGTGGCTCTGCTGGACAGTGGCACAGGGAACTAATGGCTCTGCTGGACAGAGGCACGGGGAACTAATCTAAGGGGGTGGTGAAAGCCAACACATTCAGGCTAGGCTTATAAATGCCCTTGGGCATATAGCCTAGCACTTACCTATGAACCTATGATAATTACCATCAAGATGTTGTTCAACTCTGCATTACTGTGGTGTCCCTTATGTGGCCCCAATAGGCATATTTCTGAGTCCCAGGGATAGAAACTGATTTGCACATATGTAATCTATTATGGACTGATGTCACTAACAGAACCTGATAGCTCTATAATTTTGTACTTTTTTTTCTTTTTACAACAGGATATGGATTTGTCCATCTTTTCCACTTTTTATGCTGAAGTAATGCAAATGTAGATGTTTAAACATCTTGTGCTTTTTCTTCTCTTCCATAACTCTTGCACAATTAACCTAATTTTTCACAATGGCTGCAGTATCTAAAACCAGCTTACAGCAATAGACAATACAGTTGGACCACTTTAAATCTGGTACACTGTATTAAAACAAATATGCAGAATCAAACAAATAGTCACACATTCTGTGTTTTTGTTTGTTGACTATTTTCTACATTGCAGTGGATGAATCTGTGCTATTTCTTCTTCTTTCTCCTTTTTTATTCCACTTGTGTTAAACTGCTGTTGTCAAAAGAATGTCCAAATAAGTGATTTACCAAGATTCAGAAGATATCCATACCACATGCATTACTGCAACAAAAATAAATGCATTTTTGTTTCATTTTGTATACGAAGATACTTGCTGAATACTGAATAAATGAAGAAAACATATAATAAAATTTCACCAAAAATATCAGAAAATATAAATCCTAATAATATTACAAACCCATCCTTTGAAAAATAAGGGATGGTAAGCATAGTGGTCATTTTCTCAGTGGAGGAATACCCTCTATGATGGATGCAATCAGAAAATAGTAGAGCTTCCAGTGTTGGGAAAGCCACTTTACATCTCCAAGTTTTCGGACATTATTTCTGTATCTCTCACATGCATACAATAGACAGATAGATAAATGAATATTGATGTGGAATAGACTTCCATTGCATGTCAAGCAGAGTGCCTCGCTGACCCTCTTCAAGAGAGATCTTGATGAATGGATGGGAAATAGAAAATTCACCCCAGGTATCACTCCAGTGGCTTTATTCAACAGAGGCACTGTGAACTAAGGTTGGCTGGCATGATGCCAGGGTAATCATATGGGCTAGGCTTGTAAAGACTCCAGGGCCATTAGCCTAGTACATATCTATAACCCTATAAATCCCTACACACATGAAGTTCACAAAAAAGAAAAAAACAAAAAATAGCTCACGTTTTGGATGACTTTTGTGTGAGGTGGTATTGGTATATGCAATCTGTTGTCTAATAGCTGAAATGTATAGTTTACTGAACTTGTTTAGTACACTTTTCATATCAAATGTCACAGAGTGATGCCATAACTTCATAGGTTCATATGTGTGTTCTAGGCTAATGGCCCTGGGGCCTTTACAAGCCTAGCCCATAGAAGTGCTCTGTCATTGTGCCACCCTTTGTTAGTTCCCAGTGCCTCTATCAAGTAGAGCCACTGGATTGATACTCAGGGTAAACTTTCTATTACCCATCCACTCATCAAGATTTCACTTGAACAAGGCTAGTGAGGTGCTCTGCTTGACATGTCTGGGAGGTCTATTCCAGATCATGGGTAGTCTCTGGGTTATGAACCTGCAACTCCAGCATGTTCTGTTGATTGTGGTAATGAGGTTGAGGTCTCTGGACTGTGTGGTGTGGAGCAATTGGGATTTCTTT